>NC_047672.1:37271280-37481280 GCF_011762505.2 Arvicanthis niloticus | reverse complement strand
GATGGCAAGAAAAAGAACAAAGGGCTTCTCTTCTATGGGAAAGTTGATGCAGAATTTGGTTATTTTATAATTTAAACACATTTCCAAACAGCAGCCTAGGTTAAATGTGTGCTCTTTGGATACATGGGGTTATTCTGGATCAAATTTTATTTTTAGCCTTGTCTGAAGATAAAAGCAAAATGAAGAACAGGGGCTTCTCTTGTTTTATGTACAGAAAAATTTCCTTTAATTCTATAAAGCCATGAGATTAATAAGTTGACAGGTAAAATTTAATTTAAAAATCTATTTTATATTTACATTTAATAGATACATTTATTTAATATAAATTATATTTTAATATATATGACACCCCTTTCTCACAATCTATGCAAAGTAGAAAATTAGTCTTTACATAAAATAAACTCATTTTTAGCTAAGAAAATTTCCTTTTAAACTTTTTTTATTTGAGATGCTTTCTCTCAAGCAGTGTTTCCTAATTTCTCACACTGGTATTTGTTAGTATGGACATATTGGCTATTAATGTAGACAAATTTACTAGGCAATAGACATAGCAGGTCCATCTTTACTGCCCCACAGATCTCCTTTCCCTTCATGAAGTGGTACATATTCTTCTGTTTATTAGATGCATTTTAAGAATCATGGGAAAGCTCTAAGGAGTAGAAATGTATAGATCCTAGAGATGATGGCAAAAGAAGGAACAAGAAGGTATCCGTCAAGAGAGGGATATGCAGTTATATCTGTTCTGCCTCCCTTCTTAGTCCATCTGGTTGTTCCTTCATTATTTGCCTCTATTGTATTGCTAGTTCCTTAACCTAGAACTGACCTTAATGCATGTAATTAAAATGGTATTAAAGCAGATTGGGAAAAAAGAAAAGCTGGTTTCAATAGCTCTCCTTCATTGTGGTTGCTTCTCTACCAAGATTCCCAGAGTGACATGGAATGCAAAAAGGATAGGACCCTAGAGATGTTAAAATTTTTCTCATCTTTGTAATTTGTCTTATTTCTAAAGGGTAACCAGCTAATGAAAACGAGCAGAAGTTCATTCAGTGAATATATATACCTTTTAAAAATTGATTGCAGATGACAGGTTTCTCCAGAGTTGGACACAGAGTAGGGGGGAGCTATTGGAATTTGTTTTTTTTCACATTATAGAATATTTGTGATTTTAGATGGGATTGTGGTGCAGCAACCCTTCTCATGGTGCCTTCAGAGGCAAAAATGTGAACCTCCTATTATGAATGAACTAAGTCTATTATACTGCTCAGCACACAGACTTTTCGAGGAACTGAAATGCTAAGGTTAAATGTTACAGGGTTAAATGGAACAGAATTCTTGCCAAGCTCAAAAGGCAAAATTTCATACTATTTTGTGCCTAGGCTCTCCAGATTCATTTTCTCCTCAAATGGAAAATAATTAAAATTGACATGTTGCTCAAGTTAGTTTCCAGGAATTCCTGTTCACCCATTAATAATGACTGCTCATTTCACTACCTAAATATTGAAAACATAATTGAATTGGTAAAAAAGATAAGCTTGATAACATTACAAAGTACTATATATCTTTCCATTTACTATTTAAATAGTGGAACACAAATTACTATATTATTTAAGCATCTCTGTTGCTGCTGATTTTATTTAAGACCCACAAATGGACTCACTATGGCTATAGTAGCATGCACGAGGACTGCACAATCTCAAACTAGACAAAATCTCAACAACATAGAAGGTGGCGGTAGTCACAAAATCCTACCTCTAGAGGAGGAAAGAGCTTATAGTAACTGATAGATGATGGGAAATGGAGAGTTAGCTTTCTTTAAGGATATGGACCCTGCTCGGTGGAGCAAACTCTGGTGGATGCCCGTACATCTAAGAGCATGTATCCAGCATTAAATAGACTGGATGGATTTTAAAAGAAAAAAAACATGAGAGCATAAATTTAATTGAGTGGGGAAATGTAGAAGGTGGAACTTGTGTGTCAGGAGACAGAGGTGAATATGACCAAAGTACTCTGTATGAAATTCTCAAAGATTTAATAAAATACATATTCAAAGAAAGAACAGCCTTTACTTCCCTGATCTTAGAAACATGAAACATCATATTAATAGGACTTAAATGATAAGATATTTATACCTTTGTAGCAGTCAGAGTTTAAGTAATGAGGTAATCTAAGATTTATGAACAACATGAGACACACAAACTGTGGTTATTTAATATAAAGATGCACATATTTACATACATGTGTGCTCTCTTCTTCCTTTTTTTTTTCTTCTTAGCATGTAGCAGTGAAAAGATCCAAAGACAGAAGTATCTGAGCTGAACTTTCCAAACCTGGGAATATTGGTTTCATCATTAATGTTGTATGGAATGTATAAAACTGCAAAAATACATGTGTGAAAAAACCCAAATGTGATTTCAAAATATTAAACCTAATTTCCTTAATTATTATTTTTTTAAAATTTATTCTTCTATCATATATTACATCTGACCACAGTTTCCCCTCCCTTCTTTCTTCCCAAACTTTCCCCCAGATCCACCCTTTCTCTGTTTTCTTTCAGATAAGGGCAGGCCCAGGAATATCATCCAAATATGACATATCAAATCTGCATTACTAATTTAAAAACTAAGTGGGGGCTACAGAGATGGCTCAGCAGTTGAGAACACTTGTTGCTCTTGAACAGGATCTAGGTTTGATCCCCAGTATCCACCCACATGGTGGTCTACAATCATCTGTAACTCTAGTTCCAGGGGATCCCTCTTCTGATCTGCGAGAACACAAAGCACATATGTAGTATACAGACATACATGCAGACAAAACACCCACACATAACATAAAAGGAATAAATCTAATATAGAAATTTAGTTAATTTAAGTTCAATGATTTGACAAGAGCAAGAAAATGTACGACGTTTGTGTATATGTTCAATATTTTCCACTTTGAGAGAAAGTTATGCAGTTCAATTAAGGACAATTAAAATTATCTTGAAAATTCTTCCTATAAACGCTTTCTTAATTTCTCTACAGAAGATGCCTGTTAATTTACAGAAAATGTCAATAGTGGACTCACGTTCAAGGATCTGTCCCATTCTGTGTAGATGTGCAGTTTGTTCCCTGTGGAACACAGTGTTTAATCAGCCCCTTCTCACACATTGGCTTGGGTTTTGTTTCCCAGTCAATCCAGTGTGGTTTCCTTGAGGATGGAAAATCTATCTTGGTCATGTGCATAGTAAAAATTAAGAGTGTTTGATTTAAAATATTAATTTTCTTTTCTTTATCTCTCTCTTGAAAAATTGACAAAGATCTGTGAATTCCTAGAAAGAAATGGAGGCCATAAAGTCTTACTGAGTGTTTATAACCAGGATTATGTGGGGAGATTGGAACATTGCAAGTCCATGGCCACATTATCTTGAACACCTTAAGCTACTTAGTGCCATTTATTGTTCTTCCCTATGTATGATCTAGCATTTTTAGGATGGTTAGGTAAATCTTTGGAATGTGATCCATAAATTCTACTTTCCAAAAGGCTGAGAATACCATCAGATAGCTTGGTACTGTAATGTCCCTGCTTTTCTGCAACCCAAGTACCTGATGTCTCTTCTAATTTATTTGAAAAGTATTTATCTATTCAATATTTTCTGTGTTCTGTTACTATAGGACTTCATGCAACTGTTAGCATCTTAGAACATGGCATTCAAGGAAACCCAAGCTTGGGTTACTAGGCCATAGTTTCACATATTCGACTCCAGAAAAAAAAATTATCTCTTTTGTTCCTTTCATCAGTAGTTTCAATATTTAACACATAAAATATATAAGGTGAACATTTAGAGTAATCCTAGGCAAAGGGACTAAAAAGAAGCCCTGAAAGAGATTACTAAAACAACTGTAATGGATGTGGGGAACGGAACTCAAGATGGCACCTGGCTGGGTGCCGGATGCCCCTGGCATGTTGGCTCACCATTTCAGGAAGCCTGAGTGGCACATAGGCTAGTCTTTACTGAGCATGCATTTTGCTTGTTCATCGTTACATAAGATCGGGCCATGTGACGTATGTGCTCAGCACCAATCAGGAATGACCGTGTGGCAGGTTCTGATTGGGGAGGACACAGAAATTTAAGGGCTAGGAGCTAGAGCTCTGGGGCTTTTCGCGGTACTTCAAGGTTCCTGAATAAACCCTGTTGGGAAGAAGATCCTGTGTCCATTGTCTTCTGTCTGCTGGTTGGTTCGGGGGACAAATGGATGTATAATAATATGTAAAACTGTATACTGAAATGTATCACTGTAACAGACAGTGTCATAGTCTAAACTATAATGAGGTGGAGCAAACATTTTATTCTCAGTTTGTAGCATTCAAGGAGTCTGAAGAAATAACCAAAATTTTACAATTCAAAATGACTTTGATGTAAGTGATATAAGTTTCATGCAAACTGCCAGTGTGCTAGGAAGAATATTGTTGGTTTATTTGTTTTCTGTACAGAGCTGCTATGAACCATGGCAAGTCATTGATGACTTTAGTAGTTTCTTAAATAAAATAATTACTGTGTGGAACTCACCGGGTTCCACTGAAACACAAGTTTATTATAGTGGTTTGCAAGTTTAAAGGCTAGTACTAATATCATAACATAAAAGATTCAATTATATATAGAATATATTAAAATGGCCACAAATACTCTGCAACTTCTGTCGCTGAAAGGCTGAATCCTAGGTAAACCTTTGACTTGAGAAGGAAGATCAGAGGTAGCATTTGGAGGAGAACAGAACCTTGGCATTCATATCCATCAAAGATTGCTGTGGGTATACACATCAATGCAGTCCTCAAATATTACTTCTCTTAATTGCTTCCCATAAGAATAGAGCTGGAGAAGCTTAGAGTTTGTAACCTTTAGCCAGCAAATATCCTGAGCAGAGCCTTAGTGTTTCAGTTGAAAGAAATCTTCAGCTTTGTTTTGCTGCCGTGTCTTGCTAGAAAGCTGCATCAGTCCTGCTTGGGAACAAACTGCAAATAATCCATCTGTAGCACTGAGAAATTCTTCAAGAGGACATTTTGGACACTGTTCTAATCCTACTGACAGCAATTGAGAGTGTGTGGGGGAGTGTGGGAGTGTGGGAGTGTAATCTTGATGGCCATCTTAACTATGTTCTTCTTGTCTTAGTAAACCCTTTATAGATTATCTAGTGATGAAATATATAATTGACCCATTAATCTCTAAGGGAATCTCTAAAGAAGTCACACTTTGTATATTTCACTTTTAGTTACTGACTAATATATTTTTTTGATATTTGATAGTTACAAGGATAATACCAATGGGGAAGGAATAAGTCCTGGAAAAAGATCTGGAAAAGAAGATCTATATAGCCTTTGCTTTTAAATTTTATCATTGCTTCATTATAGAAAATTTCTCTGTTCTTAATAAAAATATATAACAATAAAAATCATAATCTTTTTTAAAGATTAATTTCCAATGTTCATAGGTTAGAAGAATACTGTTAAAATAGCCATGATATTGTAATTTACAGATTAGGTGCAAACCCAATAGAACAGAAAGAGGGCCCAGAAAGGGGAAACAAATAAGTAAAAACCTTTATCCCAGTCAACTGTTTTTTTGACAATAGTACCAAATACATTGGAGAATGGACAGCTTCTTATCAGCCAGAGAAAACTCATATTTTTATCTATTTCTTTCCAGAGTTTAATACTGGAGAAAAAAGTTAGGCATGTTTTTATAAATTGCTGTGGTATCAGAATATAGCATTTTAATAAAAGCTCTAAAACACCTGTAATTTATAAACACCTATAACACACATTCCAGAGATAAACATTGATTGGATAAGATTCACTTTTCAATTTATCAAGAAGAAAATAGAATAAAAATTATGTTAAATATCTAGAAAACCCATGTCCCTACAGTTATAAAGGACAGAGGCACTTCTTCCTCTCTGGTGTGAATCCTACAGGATCTGGCCAATGCAGAGCGGTCAGTCCCAAAACTATATACAAAGAAACAACTAAAGTAAACTCAGCAGGCGGTTTTTGTGTATATGTGATTATGAATATATACATATATACATATATGCATACATATATATGTATTTACACACACACACTCACACATGCACACACACATCCACAGAAATGCATGCAACAAATAAACTAGGCATCAGCTTAAGTGTGGGGAGTATGGCAGGGTTTGAGACAGGGTAGCTGAGAGGAGTTGAAGGGAGAAAATGAAGAATGAAAGAATTGTCATTTTATTTCAATTAAATCATACGAAGAAAATAAATCTGACAAAAGTAAAATAAAATATGTTTCCAGTAAAAACGAAATGAATGGTGTCCTTTGTCTAAGCAGATAAAATTCTCTCTGAATAATAATAATTGCAGTAGTAATAAAAATAGTAAATATTAATAACAACAACAGTAATAGTAATAACCCTCAACAGTATTGTTGGAAATCATTCAAATTGTATATTACATAATGTAAGGATAAGAAATAACCATCATTTATAGAATATTTTTCTAATTTTTCTGAACAATGACTGCATTTTAATATCCCACAGATTTAAAACTGTTTAAATATAAGGAATTAAATAAACATAATTTAAATAACTTATTAAACTATATATAAAATTAAATTAAAATGGAAACAACTTCTGTCCAACTTCCCCTGCTGAAGGTTGAATCTGACATTAGCCAACTGCTTGGCAAAGAGGAAGGGAGATATGGCGAGGATGGAGGATGAGAGAAAGTGTGAGGGAAGAAAGATTCTGGGACTCTGGAAACCAGAAGAGCCTCACAGTTTGCACCGGAGTCATCAAGAATATCATTCTACAGACTTCAATCTAGGTACACATAGTATTCCCTAATATGCTGTGCTGTGGGGGTGCCAGTGCTCTCCATGTAGAGAGGAACAGATGTCTGATCAGCCTCTAGCTATCTCTATGTTCAAGCCCAGGTACCAGATGAAGATGAAGATGCTTCCATTTGATTCCAGCCTCTGTTACTCCATGGTTGTGCCTTTGTGAAGAGAAAAGAGCAATAAGAAATTAAGCTATTACATTCTAGGATAGTTTACTACAGAGTATTCATGGGAACATCTGGGATTTAAAGAAACAGTCCAGAGTTTCAGTTTCATCATCTGCAAATGCACGAGTAGGACAAAATGATTCTGAAATTATCGCGGAGAACTCCTAGGAGTTCATAACTTGGAATCTGCTACCAGCAGTTCCTGGAGTTCCTGGTTGTTTGTGTATCCTAATTCCATTTGGAATTTTATGTGATACTGTAACTAAGCAAGGAAGGAAATTGTAGAGCTATTTATATTGCCTCGATTGCTTCATATATTCCCTCTGAGAAAATTTTGGTGATTTCAGTTAATGGCCATGTGACACACTGATATTTTGCGACTGTAATACTTTCCAGTAAAAAAGGCTGGGCCAGATGTGATGGCATAGCTTTCATCTCAGCAGTAAGGTGGCTGCAACAAACAGGGTTTCAACTCCAGCTTAGTCTAGGCTAGTAGCAAAACCCTTTCTCAACCATAATGAATATATTCATGCAGGATCGGTGATTTACATTTTATTCTTGGTGCCATTACAATAAAAGCCCTTGCAAATAAAGATCTTATTTTGTTTAGATGTCGTAATACTACAATGTTAGCTTTCTGAAGGAGAAAACATGAATCCATGATTAACTCATATCATAATTTGCAGGAAAGAACTTTAAAAATTCCCTTTGTGGTCAATACCTCATCACTAAAGATCATTATTCTGAAAAATTTGAAGTTGTGGTAGAGCAAGTATTTAATAAGGAAGAAGTAAATGTATCACAATCACTAAGTGTGGCAGGGTTAATTCCAGTGTTTTTACTTCAAAATATTTATAGTTTTGCATATATATATATATATATATATATATATATATATATCCATGACAGAATGAACAGAGACAGGGAGGTTGGTTGGCTATGAGTCACCACCTTCTGCAGACTTAGACTGTGTGTGCTCTACTAAGGATATGAGTTCGAGGCCGGCCTGGTCTACAGAGTGAGTTCCAGGACAGCCAGGGCTATACAGAGAAACCCTGTCTCGAAAAACAAAAAACAAAAACAAACAAACAAGGATATGCACTTAGCTCCTGCCCTGTTCCAGGGTAGAGTAAGTGTCATTATGAACACTGACTCTTTAACTAGCAAACAGAAAAGATGGAAAAATTAAAAAAAATAAAGAAGACAATATAGAGGACATAATCTTAAGAGGACTTTATTTTCTTAGAGGAGTTGGAAGCATGAACACACAATCACACACACATTCACAGTCACACACAATAACATACAATTACACACACAGAAACACACACACAATCAAACACACAAAATCACACACTCACACACAGACACACACAGATACACACAGACACACTCACACTCACACACACACCATCCATCTGTCCATCCATCCATCCATCCATCCATCCATCCATCCATCCATCTATAGCTTCTTTCTCCTTATGTTTGACTTGCTAGATTTGTTATAGTTACCAGCATGAACACCATCTTTTATTGCCATTTCTCTGACAAGTTGGAGTTGAAGAGTTTCTGTCTTAGCTCTCATGAGTCATGATGCATTCACCTTTCATAGCAACACAGAGCTGATGAGTCCAGACTGGATGAGCTCACAACTGGCAATGTCTAGCTTTGTCAGCTTGGTGGAACTGAACTTGAGCTCTCTTGGAACATGTCTGGTAGAGCTGGGGTGGTAGATCTATAGAAAGCCTAATTTGCAATGAAGATCAAGATATTTGAAAATGATACATTGGCATGTTCCTGAAATATCTTATTAGTGGAATGACTCATTTCTTAAGCAAAATTCTGGTTCTGTGTTTCATCAAGGTGTTGCTGAATGATTGGTGAGCAAATATGAACCATTTTGTGTCTCTTAAACCTTTATTCAGATGTGTGTGGCACAAATACTAATCACTTATACGTTGCGTATACAGAATACGTTGCATTCTTCTTGTAGTTTTTAGTTAAACTTTTGCTTATAACATTCCAACTTTTCCACATTGTTCGAGTACCTCTAATAATCCCACTACCTATCTTTCAAGAAATAGTTCAGATACTATCTTGGCAGGGAAACTTTCACAACCTCAATAGTGTAGACAAGTTTCCACAAAACATACACTACATGATTCTGAACCTATAGTTCAAGGACTGTAAGGCTGGTTGTTAGCAAGCCAAAGGATTCTCCTGCCCTTACCTTTCCAGTGCTGAGACTATAGTCCCTTGCAACAAATGTCAGGCTTTTTATCTAGTTTCTGGGGATCTGATCTTATGTGCTCGAGTTTGTGTGGTAAGAATAACACCAACTAAGCCATTTTTTCAGCACTAGAATTGCTTAAAATGCTACCTATGTTATTTTAATATTCTATCCATTTCTACTGGGCCTATGTATGCCAGAAGTGGTTCATTTTAGGTTACTGAGTTGGTAGTTACTCTGGTGTCAAATTGGAAGGACTCAGAACTTGCAAACTGAGCACATTCTGCATGACTAAACCATATTAAGTTCTTCTAGATAATTTTCTCGTATTTCAAAAAGAAGCCATCCTGTGAAATTTGAGATGAAATGCACTTATCTGTATGAGGTTCATGAGTCTCACTTTACCTGTGATGTAGATGCCAGAAATATATTTCAAGAGGAATAATATATTCAGGATGTGTTGGAGCTTAAAAACATAAAGCAAAAGAAACTGAGCAGTGATCATGGTTTGTTCTAAAAGTGGGTAAAAGGAAAGAAAATGTATAAGAAAAATGAGGACTTAACACTTGCTTTATAATGCTTTTGTTCAAAAAAAAAGTCAGCATAAGGCACTGGGTGCTGGTGGGCTTGGAGTATAACTAAGAAAACTGAGGTGCTTACAAATATGAGGAAAGGCCCATTGTTTACCTCTGTAAGAGGAATGACATGGTTTCTCATTGCTCCATTGAAGCAGGAGAAAGGGGCAGCTGTCAGGAATGAGGTGCAGGAGTAGTGAGGCATTAACCTGATGAAAGTTAACAGTTGACGGAGTGAAACACTGGAAACTCCCCAGTCGACCCTACCATAAAAGTTAGCTCACGGGGTGGACTAACGCTCAGGAAAGCTCCTGATATATGACCCATACTAAGTCATAAGCCTGTAGGTATGAAATCATAGTGCTTCTAATCTTCCTCCTAGTCTTGGTTCTCTTCTTCCTCTTTGAAAGTAGACTTTCCCCTAATAAACTGTATCTGTTTTTAATGATATCCATGTGCCTCTGTTTACTTCCTTGTTCTGTGACACAAGAACCTTGAAATTCTGGCAGGCATCACCAGACTCCTACATCTGCTGATAACACTACTTCAGTTCTAGCCATATGGATATAATTGTATTTTCATGAAAAAAAAAATGCATCACCAGATACATTGCCTGTTGAAATGCTGGCCATTTTGATTCTTACATATTTGGTTGTGATCCTAGTCTTGGACTCAACAGAAAGTCATGAAACCGTGACATTATCATCTTCAGAAGGTCACAATATTTAAATACACCCCAACAAATCCCTCTAAACTTCTAATGTAAGGGATTGCTAAAAAGGGATTGCATAAAAGGCATGCTTGTAATTGTTGGTAACAGAACCTTAAAAGATATAATGCAGGAATGAAATACATTCTATGAGCTGAAGAATGCATCTCTTTGAAATTCAACCCTTCCGTAGCAGTATTTGTCCAGGACTTAGACTAAACGCTGTATTAAGCATCTGGTGGTACTGTGCAGTTACGATTCAATACAGGAAATGCCACCATGCATTTTCACAGAAATTCATGAATGATTAACAGACCATTCTCTTAACTTAGCTCTGCACCAAACTTAATATTGCTTTCTCTCTGTCTCTTTTCTATCTCCCTATCTGACTGTCTTTTGTGTCTGTCTTGCTCTTCTCTCTCCTCTCTTTTTTCCCTCCCTGTATTTCTCTCTCCATCTAGTATATATTTTAAATATGCCTGCTTCTGCTTTGCTAATCCCCTATCTAAAGCATCATGGATGTATTACTTTTTCCTATGGCTCCCCAGGGAGAAAGCAACAGTGGACTATGGTTGTCACCCTCCATTTAGTTATAAGGGAAATATGACATGTCAGATATGAATGTTCTATCCTACAGATACATCGTGTGTGTCCCCCTGTTTCCAGCTCACTAGATTTTGGCCTATTTTACAATGATAGGAATGTCTTTAGTTTTCTGTAATGCACCCACTGAACAGAGATGAAGATGGAAGTGAAATTTGCCTTGAGCTACTTTTATCCCTATTCTTTGTAAGGTTTAGCCAAGGTGAAAGAACACATCATGGCAGAGGATACTGCTATCTCCCAAATGTGCAGTGACTGCCTAATACTAACCTTGGCCTCCACAGCCTCAGGGAGTTCACTGAGAGGAACAGTGCTTCTAATACTGTTAGTTTGTTTTGGGATATTGGGGAACTCATTACAGAGGGATTCTTAAACTTGTCTCCTTTGTAGCTAGCTGTGTGTTTGGAGAGGAATCTAGCACTGTCATAATATCTTTCTGTTCTAATGTGTGGTCACAGACACGTAGTTCTTGAGAATTGTAGAATTGTAACAGACTTGGGGATATTCTAGTTCTACTCATCATTTTCTCTCAGAAAAATGGCAAACTATATAACTGAGGTTATATGGCGTGAATGTTTTAACTCTGCCTGCATCTTCAGAGTGGACATGACAGTGCTTTGGCTGGCAGTCCTTGGTGGCTCTGGAGGCAGCTTTGGCAGGACACATTTTCTGCAGAAACTTGCCCTTTTGCTTTAAAATAGTGTGACTGGTTTGTATACATGTTGATTGAATTAATAACGTAAGCATTATCTCTGATGAACTGCCTACTATGGCAGTCACTGGTTGTTACACTGTTGTTTTTCTTTTTATTGTGACAGGATTGTATAGTTGCAAATACTCCTGGGTAAGAGGAAACATGATTAATAACCAATGTGGGAGCACCACTGGAGCATCATTACCCCAATGGGCTGTTATCTGAATCCATGTAATAGTATGCACAGGGCAGTGATAACCAAGGGAGTTTGCACTCAGTCTGAGGTTAAATGGAAATCTAAATAAATAAAAATGACATAACTGAGAAATATTTATATTTTTTTCAGTTTAGGACACTTAAAAAAGATCTATTTATTAAGTATACAGCGTTCTGCCAGCATGCATGCCTGCAGAGAACACCAGATCCCATTTTAGATGGCTGTGAGCCACCTTGTGGTTGCTGGGAATTGAACTCAGGACCTCTGAAAAAGCAGACAGTGCTCTTAACCTCTGAGCCATCTCTCCAGTTAATTTTTTTCCAGTTTAAAAAATAACATTTTTACTGTCAGGTCACGCATTTTTCATCTTTCTGATCCTGAAATTAACTACTATATTCTGGAATATTCATGCTGTCAATCTGAAACTTTTTTTCTTCTCTTGTCCTTACTTGAAAAACAATTGACATTTTCAACTTCACTGAAGCCAAAAAGTGTGTGATTTTCTTCCTTATGTTCTCCAATTCTCTCTCTTCCTCCTTTTCTTTTTTTTTTTTACCTCTTCTCTTTGTCCTCCTCCTCCCCCTGCTTCTCCTCCTCCTCCTCCCCCTTTTCCTCTTCTTTTTTTCGTTATCTCTTTCTCATCTCAGCTCCCAGCCTCCTGACTGCTGGGATTACAGGTATGAATCTCCATGCCTGGCAGTTTCATGTTTTTTGACCTCTTCACATTGAATGGATGTTAAGAACAGACACTAATCAGTCTTTAGGAAGGCTGGTTTCATTCAAGCCAATGAGGATAAAATGAGAAAATGGATTGTGTAGTTTTGTTAATGCCACAGAAGTCAAGAGGATGGAGATACTGAACTATGGTGGGTGACAAAGCTGTCTGTGGAAGATGAACTGATAGAGTGAGAAGAACCTAAGAAAAAGTTAAACTGTACTCTGAATGAAAAAACACACAGCTATCCCACCAGTCCCATTACCACTGCATTAACATGTTAAAAATGATGATGGCAATGGTTTTTCTTCTGGCTTTAGATTAGGTATACATGCGACCTTTCTCTCCTGTAATAATAATTTTTCACCCCAGGTCTACTCCAGCACTGAACATATTAAAATAAGAGCAGCTCTTTGCATTCTTTGTCTCTGTAGAGATGTTGTCTACCTTGACTCTTTATAATGTGTTGCTTTACCTTACAGTGTCTGCTAATTTATGCTTATAAAAGTTCTTTTGTCCGTGTTTAAAATATAAATGGGATGAATTTCAATGCTATTCACCTCCAACTGACTGAGAATTCGATTACTTGCAGTCAAGTGAGAGACCCTGGCTGCTTGTTGCAGTTATAATCTTTGCAAATACTATTTTGAGGCCCAATTTGACACAGAGGCTGACAAGCTGGAGCTCCACAGGCAATATTAATGTTAATATGCTGCCACCTAGAAGATTCAATTTGCATATATCTAAGCAAACACAGGACCTGTTCTAAGATTATGTTTTATTTTTTAACATCTGAAGACTAAGTCAGCTCACTAAGCCCATTGTGAAGTTTTTCTTGCTGTTCCAAAGTATTTTATTGGCCACTTAATGTGTTGGGTTTTGAGAAATACATGAAATCATCATTGGAGTGTTCTAAAGAAACTTGTAAGTACTATATGTTCAGGCTCTGAAGTCAATATGAATTTCAAATTTCATTTTCACTCTTCTGTATTAGTTGGGCAGTTGTGTGGATTCATTTAGTTTCTGTAAATCTCAGGTGTCTCTGTGGAAGTAATACTAATGGTCAACTTGGAGTGTTATCAAGAGAGCTGAAAATTTTATTCATTGTCACTGCTTACACATAGTAACTTCTCTACAAATACTAACTCTGTGTATGCATTTATACAAGGGCTATATGTGTCCACACTGAGCTGTCTTCAATGCAATTATTTTGATATAATTGGTTATAATATTTAGATATGTAGCAGATATGTGTGTGTATATGCAAGTTTCCGCATTTATTTATGTGAAGTACATACTTAGATAATATAGAAAGATAAAATAATAACATTTACTTGAAAGAAATTGTGCAGACTCAAAAAGGGCTAGAGAGTGGGATACAGGTACATGAAAAAACTTCCTGTACTGTTAGAAGCCTTACTAAGATTTAAGAATAAAATCTAGGAGACATTCCTGATGCAGACATTGAGGACACATCAGATGTAGCATATTGATAGAAAACAAGTTTGGAATTCTTATGCTTAGAAATAAATGACCCTTTTTATTTACAATGTTAACACAAGGAAGGAAACAAATCTTTGTAATGAAGCATTTGCCTATGCTTGTAAAATGCTCCTTTGGTCTCCGGCACTGCAAAATACATACAACAACTCAAATACTAACACCATTTTAATAGATGACCATCTCTGATGTGACATATGTAGATCATAGTGTATTATTTTGCCACAAACATGAATGTGAATGAGATCTTCTTGGCTTTGGAAAAGTGGATAAAGACATCATTAAAATAATGATAAGTGAAATAAGATTTTAAAAAAGAAAGGTAATTTCCATGTATTCCTAGTTATAAATAGCAGATAATGAAAAACAATGATCTCTTAGATGTGGAGAGTTGAATAGTGCTTTTCAAGGACTAGGTACCAAGGGTAGGGAAGATGGGAATAGACAGATGTAGTTAAAGGATACAAAAGTACAGTAAGATGGGACTTCTGAGTTCTATTGTTTTGTAGAGTAGCAGAGACCTGTGACCAACAATAAGTTTTTAAATCTTTCAAAATGTGTAGAAGGAAAAAATCTATTAATATATCGAACCCAAGGGAAGTGACAGGTATGCTATCTATTTACATTGATTTGATTATGGCCTACTTCATACATGTACTAAAATTCCATACTGAATTTCATGAACATGAATATCTATAATATGTCAGTAAGTAATTTATGAAATTAAATATTTCTCAATTATAAGACCTAATACTTTAAAAATGTATCTTGAAGAGGTCAAATATTTTCTGCCCCAGATATTACGTACACAAATAAAAGAATAATGAACACCTTGATTTCATCCTGGTTTTAAGGACACATGTGATATGCAAATGCCTCTATTTTGCATTTCATTAATGATTATCAAAGGCACTTTTGTAGGACATTTTGAATTGCCTTTGGCTTTTTTTTTTTTTTTTAAATTATAAGTAAGGATTTAAAACAGCCTCACTTTCAGAGTGGTATGAAATTATGATGGTATATTAAAGATGTTTCTTTGGAGACTGTCTGGATTCAGTTTTAGATGTTCAATTGAACTCTGATGAGAGGTGATATGTTGAGAATATAAGATCTCAATGGGTGACTATCACATGGATGTGTATGTCTCTAAGATGCCATGAGTGTCCTTGTAAAGAGCTCTTGTCCTTGAAGATGCAAGGTGATCCAACTTCTGGAGCAAGCACAGAGTCTTCTGACATCAAATTCATTCTTTTCTTCCCAACCTCAGATCTATAAAAGGAGGTTTTATAACCATATAAATTTTCATTGTTTATAAACTGTCCAGTCTATGGAA
The DNA here is from genome assembly GCF_011762505.2 of Arvicanthis niloticus. Classification (NCBI taxonomy): domain Eukaryota; kingdom Metazoa; phylum Chordata; class Mammalia; order Rodentia; family Muridae; genus Arvicanthis; species Arvicanthis niloticus. Next base: position 37,465,688 of record NC_047672.1, on the reverse strand, counting down.
TCCTGCATTGCACCATTGATTAAGAAGCTCTTTATAGTTTATTTCCCAATAATTCTTCAAGTCATTTAGGGTCACTTCTCCTAAGTAGATTTTTCTCCTTTACTCTCCTCTTCTTTGTTGTGGGTTTCTACAGAGCACAAGCATATATGTACCCATATTTAATTTACCAACTAGTGTCTTGCAATTGATTGCCACATCAAAGGATTAATTGAATATGTGTCTTCCCTAGCACTGAAAACAGTGTATGGCAAAGAACTCAGTACATTCCACTGTGGTCTTTTTAACCAGGATGTTTTAATACCAACTAGAGATAACTGATAATTCCATCTGTTAAAGAACTTCTTTGTACCAGTTGTGAGTCAGTCTCTCTCACTGGAAGTCTTAGGAGAGATCGGCTGTCTGTCATTTCAAGAAATTGGACAGAAATAACATAAAAGAGTATTTTTGAAAAGTGGCAAGATAGACTGAATGAGTTTCTTCTGAGAATATCTGAACTGCAGGCTACATGTTATGCAGTCAAGCCCCTCCTACAGGAGCATGCTAGTGTTAAATTTGACTTTGACTTCTTGAATTTGTGTTTTGAGAAATACGTAAGCTGTAAAACCCTTATATTTTAAGACACTAAAATGTAGGGAAGGTATGATCACTCAAATCAGGTTCCCACTTCAAATACTTGTTTTTAGAATACATTCCCCTTGTAGAGGTTATCTCCTGCTGGGGAGCTGAAGACAGGGACTAAACACAGGGTTTAAGACAATGGGTGCACTTTAAATGAAGAGCTACTCCCATATCTCTCTGTTACTTTTAGGGAATACTTGTAGCTGAGAAGTCATTTATTCATACCTTCCAACATGAATCTACAGATGACATATTGCTTTTGTCATTAACTGTATTACTCATTATCTTTTGGACTTTCGTATTCATTAATCTTTATTATTTCATCTCATATGTCTAGTTACTAGCTTTTTCATCTGAAGAATAAATTGTATAAGGTAAAGCTTTTAAACACATTGGGATTCTTTTCCATTTACCTTTGAGTGTATTTTCCTTCTAGTAACATTACCCTCACTTGCTTTCTGTCCATTAGGTGGTAAAATGAGTCTTACAAAGGCACTCTTCTGTCTGTTTTGCTTCAGTATTTAGTGACTCCTCTACTTAATCTGGAGATTGCATTCCTCTGTCTGACTTTCAAGGTCATTACTTGTCACCACTCTATTTACCAGGTCATCTTTTTCTCAGCCCCAGGCTGTCACGCTTACACAGGCCCACTCTCCAAGTCCAATACTTACTTCCTAAGAGTGTCATACTCTGCTTCTTTCCCCTTCACTGATTCATAATGTAGACAGCCTGGAAATATCTTTCCTTCTTTTTATGTTATATAGATATTATCTTTCCTTCTTTTTATGTTATATAGATATTATAAATATGTGTGTATCCCTTTAAGATACTGAGCAGTTTACCCATGATAGAGGCTCCTGAACTACAGAAGCACACCCAGATTTCTTCCTTCTTGAGATCAGTTTCCCAGGCCAACTACTTCACACTTGATTTTATTTTAATCTTTTATGAGTATTATTGAATTCCACTTTCTGTTCTCTAATTCAATGCAGTGCACACAGTTTTATTTTTGAGAATTTCATTCAGGTTTTTGACAATCATAGTCTCACTCTAATGTAATTTGTCTAAAAACATTCTTTAGAAGAACTTATAAGACTAACTCAATACTTTGAGAAGCAGAGGTACCTTTCAGTGTGAGCCTAAAATCCATTGCATTCCTTACAAACCTTTGAGGAGAAGACTGTAAATCATATATAATAAAATTCTTCACTAACTCTGTGATAATTATCTGAGTGTATCAGTGCTGAAGAGACAAGAGAGACCATAAATAGAGAAAGCCCTGAAGGCAGCAGCTGTGGATGCTGAGCAGAGAAAACAATGTAAAACAGCAAGAAAGGACTGCGGACCAGATGATGATCACTTGAAAAACATATTTTGTTACAGTAGATTAATTCATACTTACTGAGTTCTTACATGGAAGGAAATCACCATAAAGATACTTTGGGCTTTGTCAAAATAAAACATTAGTATTAAGCATAAGAATAAAATATATATATATATATATATATATATATATATATATATATATATATATATAATAGCTATATATTTATAAATTTTATATTTATTCATGTTTGCATATATATATGCAAAACATTAGTATACAATTTTATATATAATATGCATTTTATAGACAGTATAGAGAGATTACTTAATATTATAGCTAATATTTCTTAGAACAGGCACCATGTTAGATAATTGGCCTACTTATAACACAGCAAGCCTAGAGAGCAAATATCTTTTTTTCTACCATTTAAGAGACTTAAAAAAAATCTTACCCACCCAAGGTAATTCAATAACTAGAATAGTGCACACTTGACAAGAGTCCAATTCTGATTGAATTAAAGACCTAATAAGATATCATTTCCAGGAATAACATAAGGACCTAATACTTTATTCTCAGATATAAAGAAGTTTTTAGAGAGGAACTGTGCTTATCAAATGATTGGAGGACCAGCATTATTTTGGCAAATGAAGGCAGGCACAGAAGCAGCACTACAGAGTTGCTAATTTGGGGCTTCTGCTTAGATGATATGCATAAAGGAGTGAGTTCATAGAATATAGCAATATAAGAATTGAATTTTCTAGTATTATGTAAGTCAGGGGATACATGAAAGAACATGCGAAGGTTTAAACTTGTAGAAGATGTCATGTCACAGCAACTGTTGGTCCGAGTGCAGACTTTGTAGATAGTAATGAGCCACTGAAGGATGGTAAGCAGAAAAACATAATCAGATTTGCATTTCAGGAAGGGATGAAGGATGGTATGTCAAAAGAAGACTTTGGAAATATTTTGAATGTAAGATGGTGGCATCCTGAACTAAAGTCATACAAGGTTTTGATGAGGAGGCAATGGGATTGAGAAATATTTTCTGAGGGGAATTATTGAGTCTAGTAATTAGACTTTGTTGTGGTGAGATAAGGTGACAAGAGTACAGTGTTATAAAGTAATGCCTCTGCAGCATTTAAATATCCCAACCCTAATGTTGAAACTTTCTGCTTCCTGCTGTTGCCACTCTCCATAGGGTGGAAAGTCCCTGAGCTGAAGTGCACAGTAAGTTTTACTTCCTCTTTTGAACCATACGTTGATTTCCTGTGATCATAAAATTATTTCTTGAACTAAGCTATTTCATGGCTTCCACCAATATCTAAGCAGTGACTATGCTCTTCATCTGGATAGTAAATGGAAGATGAACAGAATTAGTTCTTCATGGATACGTAAAATGACTGAACCTGGGTGATTGGACTGAAAACCTATTAGGGGTGGACTTTGAAGTTGCTCGCTTGGGTAATTGGGGAAGATCATTAAACAACATTATAAATTCAAGAAAAGCAAGTTCTATGAAAAAGAATTAATTTTGAGAGACCATGGAATGCCAGTGGTGACCAGTAGGCATTAGGCTAATGGACTATACAATGGATTGGGGCAAGAGGTGGACAGAATCCTCAGACATTTAAATTAAAGAAAGCAGAACAGATTGCCCAGTCTACATCTCAAGAAGAGAAGATTGTCTTAATACGCAGCTATGTTTCTTGGGTAATCAAAGGTTAATGAGAATTAGAGAAGAATAGGAAATCAGACCAGAAATGTCTTTGGTAATGCTTCCAAAGGCCATTGTCATTATTCCAAACTGGGAAACAAAATAGCAAACAGCAGCCTGCTCCATAAAATGAATTGTGTGTGTGTGTGTGTGTGTGTGTGTGTGTGTGTGTGTTAGTTTTTATGATTCCCACTCTCAAGTTGATACTCTTGCTTTCTTTCATCAAAACATATATAATATATTAAATATATGCATATGTGCATATAGGTATATATATGTTTATGTATATGCATGTACAAATATATAAATACAACATGCTGAGTCTGCTTTTTTCATTGCTCTTGATAAAGTAGTTAATAAATTAGTTTGAAACTTACTAAGAAAAGTAAAATGTTCTCTTAATTTTTTCCCAAACACTGCCTGAAGTAAACTGGAAAGTTCTGCTATAAAAATTCTGTTCTTTGTGAATTATGTGTACTTAACATACAGTTAGCTGAATGAAAAGAAGAAAGTTCTAGGATGATACTATCCAAGTTTCCAATTTGCCTTTGCATTGATCAAGCAGACCTTACCAATATTCTAACTTGACTGAACTTTTGATAGGCTCTGACCTTTTACTGAACTATATTTCATTAGTGAAGTTTCTTGATCACACACACACACATACACACACACACACACACACACATTAATCACATACTATCACACAAACACACAAATTTTCTTTACAGTTTATAACTCAAAACTGTCTTTCAAAAGAACCTGTACCATCCAGGAAGATATATCTCCCTCTATCTCTCCCAGCCTCCATAGTAGAAACCTAATTTCTGCTACATTTTTTCCTAGTTATAAAACTGCCTATAAAACTGCCTTCTGTCTGACAGAATAAGGTAAAGTTTAATGTCATTTAGTGTAACTCCAATTACTAAACACCACTGGCTTTCATATCTCCATTCACAGCCCTGTCTCAGGTGGGCTGAATATGCAGAGAAGATCTGTGTTGTCTCCCTTCTTGCTGGATTAGCTTATGAGACTGTCTCAAAAGAACAAAACCCAAACAACAACAACCCAACAACAACCAAACAAAGAAATATAAATAATATTGAATTAAAAAATAATTATGAATTAAGGGTCTTGAAGCAGTAAGTAAGGTTATTGATTTGCTCTCTTTAATCAAGTTTGAAATTTTAGCATTTTAAAACCACATGTGTCTTAATACTCCTAAATTGGAAGTTTCTTTATTGTAGAGACCATGTCCTAGCCTGGTCTCTACACCATAGTCAGATTAAGTTTCTAGCTTGTAAATACTTCACAATGAAGATTAAACTTCAAGATGAGAAGCCTATGGGGTCACAGGGACACTCAAGTCTTATTCAAATTTAAGCTGTGCTATAGTCAGTTTTAAATTGAAAAGGTGCTATAAAAGGTTCATATCATTTCTCTGGGATAGAAAGAATATGATTATAATTGTAGCTTTGTTTTTTATCTTTTATTTTTCTGAATTTTTTATAATGTTGGTCATATTTGTCCTGAAAGAAAATCACAAGGGATCCAGAAACACTATGGTCACGTGCTGAATTTTTAGATAATTTCTCTTTTGTTAATGTGCTGAACTAAATTCAGAATTACTTTTGATGACAATGATGATGATGATTTGTATTGGCACAGCCATATCTAATGGGAACAGCAAAAGTCATAAAGCCAGCACAGCTGCTTGACAAAAACCCAGCAAAGTTGAGCCAAGGGATGCAGTTGCTGTCATGTGATCTTCCACTTTTATCCTTGATCTTCATGTGTTGCGTGCTTGGAGGGCTTTTAATATTTGTATGACTTGGGATATTGGATTGATGAAATTTTTCTTATGAATCATTTAGGTCTTCCCCCCAGGAGCACTGCTTTTAAGCACCCCTAGGAAAGTCCTGAGCATGCTACCTTTCTCACTTGAATAGAGATATCCCCATCCAGCCCTATTTGAAGGTCTTCCTTATCCCTGGAGGTTGTGACTCAAAGACACTAGATCTTATGAGGCTCTGACTCAAAGATACTCTTGGAACATCTGCCTCTGTACTTACTCAGGAACAAATTAATCAGAAAAAAATTAAACTTAAAAACGTAAATAAGATTTGGTTAACTAGAAGAGTTAGCTATAGATCATGTAAAAAACCTCTTGCCAATTATAAACTTAGGCAATTACAAAACATAAGAGTAGGGGCTCCAAATGCTATGCCCCTCAAGGAAAAAAAATACAGCAACAAAGTTAGAATGGATGGAGTTATTTCTGCTTTGCACTGTGGCTTATATTAATGGACAAAGAATGGTGTGAATAAATGATGAAAGAATATTTATTTCATTAATTTATTCACTTTATATCTAAATATCTTCCCTACCTTCTCCCAAAACTCTTTTCCCATCATTCCCCTTTCCCCTGGGAATTACCTCACCTTAGCAATCAACAAATTACAGGACTAGGTACATCCTCTTCCTCTAAAGCTAGATCATAGGCAGACAACAGGTTCAGGAACAACTCCCACTCTAGTTGTTGGGGGACCCACATGAAGATCAAGCTGTACATCTGCTACATATGTGCACTAGGCTTAGGTCCAGCCCATATTTGCTCTTTGGTTTGTGGTTCAGTCTCTGGGAGTTCCCAGGAGTCCACAGTTGTTGACTTTGTTGGTCTTCTTGTAGAGTCCCTGTCTTTCCTTGAGTTTCTCAATCCTTCCCCCAACTCTTCCACAAAACTACCCAAGCTCCATCTAATGTTTGGCTATGGGTCTCTGCATATGTTTCCTTTGACTGCTGAGGGGAGCTTCTCAGAGGACAGTTATGCTAGGCTCCTCCTGTCTGCAAGCCTAACAAAGTATCATCAATAGTGTCAGAGAATGATTCTTGCCAATGGGATGGATCTCAATTTGGGCCAGTCATTGATTGGCTGTTCCCTCAGTCTTGCTCCATCTTTTTCCCTGCACACCTTGTAGACAGTATAGAATTAGGGTCAAAAATTCTGTGGTCAAAAATTTTAAGGTTGCTGTCCTTATCCCTCTACTAGGAGTCTTGCCTGGCTACATGTGGTGGCTGCTGCAGGCGTTATATGACAAGTTGCTAGAAGTCTCAGCTAGAATCACCCCCATAGACCCCAAGGAGTCTCCCTCTATGCCTTCATCACTGGCCCAGGTCACTGACTTGTCCTAGTGATGCCTTCCTTCCCTCCATCGATTTCTGTTCTCTCACCACTGCTCTCCTTACATTTGATCCTCCCATCTGGTTTCTCTCCTTATTCTCTCTCTTACCCATTTACCTCCCTCCCTCCACCTCTGATATTTATTTTATTTCCCTTTCTGAGAAAGAATCAAGTATCCTGCTATGGGCCCTCCTTGTTATTTGACCTTTTTTTTGGGGGGGGTGTCTCTGGATTATAGTGTGGTTATCCTGTATTTTATAGGTAATACCCATTTAAAAGTGAATACATACCATGCCATGTCCTTTTGGGTCTGGGTTATCTCACTCAGAATATTTAGTAATTTCATGCATTTGCCTGCAAAATTCATGATGTCCTTGTTTTTAATAGCTGAGTAACATTCCATTGTGTAAATAAATAATATTTTCTTTATCCATTCTTCAGTTGATGGTCATCTGGCTTGTTTCCAGTTCCTGGCTACTATGAATAAAGAAGCTATGAACATAGTTGAGAAAGTACCCTTGGGTCTGATGGATCATCTTTTGGGTAAATACCCAGCAGTGGTATTGTTTGGTTTTGAGGTATACCTATTCTCAATTTTCTGAGAAACAAACAAATCAATTTCCAGAGAGGTTGTATAAGTTTGCACTCCCTCCAGCAATGGAGAAGTGTTCCCCTTTCTCCACATCCTCATTAGCACATGCTGTTACTTGAGGTTTTTTTTTTTTTATCTTAGCCATTTGTAAGGTCGAGTCTCATGGCTGTTTAATATGAAATATGTATAAGCTGAGCTGTGAAGCTAGCTCAGCTTCTAACTTGCCTGTTGTGCAAGCAGAGACTGAGTTAAATCCCTAGAGCACACACAAAGCTCTGGTGGTACACACTGGTCATCCCATGGCTAGGAAAGTAGAGTCAGGAGGAGTCCTGTTGATGCCTGGCATCCAGTCCAGATGGCATCTACTCCTGACCTGATACAATGAGAATGTCAGCTCACTTCTTTGGTCGCCAAGCTCTAATCATGAAGGTTGGTCTAATCATTTGGCAACCATCATGCAAATACCTAGTGAGGAACATTCTAGAAAATATCTCTCCATCTCTTCTCAAGTTTGTTGATCATTAAAAGGGGAAATTGAGAAAGTTCAATCCAAGAGGAGCCTTAAGCAACACCATAAAAGAAATATTTGAAAAAAAAGATATTAGTTGTTTACCAGGGGCATATGAGTAAAACATGGTCTTTATTTAAAAGTGTGTTTAAAAATGGCTTACATTTGTCATGTTTTAATAATATTCTATTAAAATACATTTACTTGTGGTACTGAGGATGTTAATAGTGAGGTTTATCAGAACTCTTTGACTTCTTCACTATTTTTCTGTGAATATGTAAATACCCTTAAAATTAGTAATAAAATAATATTGAGAAATGTTGGTTGGATATCTTTCTGAGTATCTCCCTAAATTGAGTCAGAGAGCCAAATTTGCATTAAAGACTTGATTCCCAGCACACACCATTATTGGAAGGTGTTGATGGGGCCAAGGGGTAGGATTTTAGGTCAATGGGAACATGTTTTCATAGAGCTATTGACAACCCTTCCTACATTTCGGGTTTTTTTTGTTTTGTTTTGTTTTGTTTTTTTTGCCTCCAGGTTGTTGTGAGTAAACAGACCTTTCCACACTGTATTCTTGTCATGAAGTTTTCTGGTACCACAAATCTAAAGCAACAGGGTTATATTTTCATGGACAGAAATCTCCACATCTGCACCCTGAAATAGATTTTGTCTCTTAGTAAGTTGATTACTTCAAATATTTTGTCACAGAGAAAGAATGCAAACTAATATCATGATATGTAATAATTTCTTAGAATCTCATAAAATTGAAAATAATAAAAACCTAAATTAACTACAGAACTTAAATATATTTATTGCTAAGAAAGTAATAAAAACAGTATCTTACTTTTGATGTTTATCTCTGTTTTATTATAAATAATTTCATCTCATTTTTTATCTGAGTTCAATTTTAACTTCTGAAGGTTTATATTATACAGATTGTTTTCTGTGACTACTCCTTTCTCAATTTAAAAATCTCACTTTTATTTTTAAATGTGTTGTGATTAGTATCCTCTCCATTTGAAAATCTTATTTTTATGTTCAAATTATGTTAGTTTATGAAGAATCTCACTAGTTTCCTGATTTTTGCTTCTTTAGTTTGTCATATATTGTCTAAAGTTTGCAATGTCAAGTCTTTTAAGGAAAGAATCATGTTTGCATAGTACCTAATTTCAGCATTTTGGAAAAAAAAATTGCTTTCATATCTGAAGAGAACTTGCCTGAGAATGCATGCCTTGGTCAGTTGGCATGATTCTCTGTATAATATATTAGCTGTGGAATCCTCTCTTTCTGGCACTGTATGTATTTTAAGGAAGTGTGAAGGCAACTTTAGTTTTCCTCCATTGGATGTACTTTACATCATCTTCTCAATGCTCCATTGATTGCTTCTTTATCCTTTAAATTCAGTATCAGCAGAGGAATAGAATGTTGTATGGGTTGAGATCTATTGCTTTTCATTACTTATTGGATATAAGACAGATTTTGTTCCAATTTTTACTCAAATTTTGTCATATATACATACACATATATATATATACACACACACACACACACACACACACACACACACACACACATATATATATATATATATATATATATATATATATATATATTTCCTTATTGTCTTTTGCTCCTGTCTTTTTTATTACTGTCATGTCCTAATAATGGATCAGATTCTGTTGTCTCTAACTTTACTACTTTTGGGGCCATCACTATAATTTCTCCTATGCTTCAAGTCTCTGATGTAATATAAATATAAACAATTTGGTATAATAAAAATTCAAATCTCTGTATTCCATACCCACCAAAGGCAGCTGTTCCTAGAGAGCACTCTTGTCTTTATTGGAACTTACTCTAATTAACCATCTCTGCTCCCTCTCAAGTAACTTAGGTAGCTGCTATATCCTGACCTGATCTTCTAGGGTAGAGAAAGCATCTCTGTGTGATCGGTTGTAGGTGCATTATTTCTTTGCCTTCCTTAATTCTCTCTGCTCCATTCACAGGACATTGCCTAAAATTCCCAGTCTAATAGCTTTACTACTATAACAATAAACATCTATTTGTAAAGTGGAATTTTATCATGAGTGTGGTGCGTGGCACTAGACTGTTATTATAACAAAATAGTAGATGCATTGGTCATTGCCTAGTTTCTTCCTATTCTTTTGAAATTCTCTTCAATTCTTTTGTAATTCTCTGTCTTATTTCCCTAGTAACTGCTGATCTCTGGGATATGAATTAGTTTGAAGTTGCTTGAGTGAGTTTACATTGATATAAAATGATGTAATGTGATATAATTGTATGTGACAGTTTCTGTTTGTCTTCTGTCATTCTATGATTATAATGTTTACTCATGGGATAAGGTGTATATATAGTTGACTACTTCAGAAACATGTTTGTTTTGGGATAACTTCAGCTTAAAAGAGTCCACAAATACAGTCCATCAGGCCCTTGCATATACAGGAATCTCCTTAAGCAGTGTGTGGCAGAAGCAGCACAGATAATATGTTCTGAGACATAATGACTAGAAACTTTCCATGTTTGTCATAATGGAGTAACTGCACATCTAAGAGCTCAGTAAATTCTAGTTAGAATAAACAAACTCCAATAAAAACACTCTAATAAAAAATACTAAAAGTTAAAGACATGGATACCTTGAAAGCAACAAAGAAACAACTAACAGGAAACTTCAAAAAGATAAACAATCATGGAAGATGGAGGATAGTGAGGTAACATATTCACTATGCTAAAAAAATAAATAAAACATAGATATTGTCAACTAGAAATCTTATATTCAATGAAGTTACCTAAGGGGGGGGAAAAGAAAAAATATGATAGTCCCAGACAAATAAGATACAGGGGTTTTTTTGTTTGTTTGTTTGTTTGGCTTTTATTTTTTTTAGCAAACATATATTATAAATGTAATGTTGCTAACAATGACAGCATAAAGAAAGTTGGTGGGTGCAAAATTGTAAGAAAATAACTATAGATAGTAAAATAATAATTATAGCAATGTATCGCTGAACTGTTGTCATTATCTGCTGCACAACAGTAGAACTACAAATCCTAGGAAAATCAAAAAGAGATGTCAAATAGAAATGTTTCTAAATAGGACTAGTAAGATATTATAAATTTGAAACTAATTGTAATCCATGAAGTTTATACTATAATGCCTAAAACAACCATTAAACAATATAACCATTCTCAAACATACTTAGTCATTTAAGAAATTTAAATAATAACATAGAAGTATTTCACTCAATACAATAAAAGGACAGCAAGTATGTATATATGTATATACATACGAAGAAGATATGAGAGTTATAGAAAGCCAAAGGTAGCTATAGAGTCAATTATATCAATAACATCATGAATGGCTGAATAATTTATTAAAAGGAAGGCTGTCAAGCTAGGTAATCATGCTATATTGTGTCTATGTCATACTTCCATTTTAATAAAACGCTATCCTAAGTGTCCTTCCCCTGATCATGTCTAACGTGGGCTGACTGTGACCTGTCTCTGCTAGTCTCATACACCTGAACACTGGGTCTCCAGTTGTTGTTTGGAATACTGCTTTCCATGTAGAAGGTGGAACTTCCTGGAGGAAGGGTCAATGGCAGCAGTCCTAGGAGCATATAGCCTGGGCCTGCTTCCTGTTCATGTTTTTTTTTTTCTGGAGTGTGGATGTAATGTGAACAGGCAGCCTCCTGCTCCTTCCACCACAACTTCTCTGCATGCTGCAGCAACACACATACATACACACACACACACACATACACACACACACACACATACACACACACACACACACAAGGTGGGGGAATATGCAGGGAGCCTCCAGGCCCAGAAAGGGTAGTGGCGGGAGGCACAGGGTAGGACTCTGATTATGGTTTTAAAGTCTGAGGGTCTCAGGGCTTTCTAGCTCTCCAACTGTACCAGAATGCTGATGATAACTTCTAAAAAGTCCAAAAAACTTTCTGCTCCTTCTGAGGGTAAAAGATTGCTGGCTTAGGTGATTAGCACCTGTAGCCTAACAACAGAGATTAGACCTTTGTTCTATCTCAGCAGGAACTGCTGGGCTCCAACTTCTGCCTGCTAGTCTGAAGTCACAGGAAGAAAACGGACACTTAGAGAAAAGTGGTTATAGTGTTTATTATTAAGTCGTTTAAAAGTTTCCTATGAAAACTATCTAAGGAGAAAAGCAGAAAGATCCTAAGTGGAGAAAAGGGAAAAATTCTATTCTATCTAGGGAAAGGGAAAAATTCTATTCTGTCTCTGTCTTATCTCTTTGTCCTCAGTATTTATACATCTCTCAGAATACATGATCACATGTTGCAAAGTTCATCACAAGTTCACACCAAAAATCAAATTATAAATTGAAATAGAAGTTTAAAACAGAGAATGTTTACATGCATATCCATTAGGAGTAATTATCTTTTTTTTGTTTGTTTATTTGTTTGTTTGTTTTTCAAGACAGGGTTTCTCTGTGTAGCCCTGGCTGTCCTGGAACTCACTCTTCCAGTTCTTTAATCCCAGCACTTGGGAGGCAGAGGCAGGTGGATTTCTGAGTTCGAGGCCAGCCTGGTATACAGAGTAAGTCTCAGGAGAACCAGAGCTACATAGAGAGAAACCCTGTCTCAAAAAACCAAACCAAAAAAAAAAAAAAAAAAAAAAAAAAAAAAGAAAGAAAGAAAGAAAGAAAGAAAGAAAGAAAGAAACTTAAAATATGACTCATTTTCTAACTTTCATAGCAACCTTTCACTGAAAATTAAAATTCTGGGATTTCTCACAGTTTAAGTAGAGTGCCACATGAACAGTTCTACAGCCTGGGTCCGAATTCCTGAGCTGATGTCATCTTCACTATCTTCACCTTCATCTTTCACCTTGTGTGCTTGTATCTAGACTCTAATGCTCATGGCCAGGTACTTCCTCCCCATGAACCTCATATCTTTCCTGGATCCCTAATGCTGTGATGACAGCATTCTTAAAAATGTGACAGTAGACAATAGACAATAAACAATAACCACTCTGGCTCTAAAATTGGATCAGCTGTCATGTGGTCATCTTTTGTTTTCAGATGTAGTAGCTTTAACATTTACACTGTTTATTTACTGGATTTTATTGAGGATATGTGCTCCCAAATTCTAGATTTTCAAAGACAAAATCCTCAGTCCAAATTATAGACTTTTATTTTATGAATCCAATTTGTTGTCACAGGACTATCTTGTCAAGAAGAGACTGAAAACCTAATCAAGAGCTTCCAGGGACTTTCATCATCATGTGAGCATTTATAAGTTATACAGGCAAAGAGGAGGGGTGAGGGCAGATGTGGGATGGGGGGTTGGTGGAGGGGTAACCGGGAAGTGGGATATTATGGAATGAGGAGGTGGTAGAGGGGGCAACCTGGAAGTGGGATATCATTTGAGATGTAAACAAACGAAATGATTAATGAAAAAGCAAAAAAAAAAAAATGATAACTTTTTTTGATTCAAAGACATTATCATCTTATGGTCTAAATGATCAGGCAAGCACAAGGACAATTCTGTATTTTAACTTATTGTCATGATCATAATATGCTCAAGTTATAAGGTAGAAATACTGTTACTTGATTTAGAGAACTCTGGTTTCACATTCATTACATATTTCACAATTCACAACCATATTTTGTAAAGTAGAGTTTAAGAATGCCAGGTGGGAAAGTTCCAGATCATTTTAAAATGTCTCCCATTTCTTGTTCTTAAAAAACATATGTTAAGTTTGGGGAGCTAGCTCAACAGGTGAAGGTTTTTGTTGCATGCATCTGATGACTTGAGATTAATATCATGATCTCAGTGTGTAAGGAGAGAACTGAATCCTAAAGATTGTCTTTTGCTAGCCACACACATGCCATGGCACAAGTGCATCCCCCCCCAACAAAAACAAGGGAGTTTGCCTTGAAGGCAGGGTATGATTCCTTGCACTTACAATCTTAGCACTTGGGATGATGATAAGGCAGAAGCATTACTCTGATTTCCAGGCTAGGATATCATACAGAGTAAGACCTTGTCTCAAATAAATAAATGAATAATTAATGCAAAAATGGGTTTATCTTGTTTTAGCTTTCTTGGTGTGCAAGAAATAATAATAATAATAATAATAATAATAATAATAATAATAATAATAATAACAATAATAACAACAGCAACAGCAGCAAACCAATGACATGAACTAAGTCAGTAGCTTTTAAAAATTTAAGAATAATACTCTAAGCTGTTAAGAGCACTTAGTGTTCTTACACAGTGCCCAGGCTTGGTCCAAAGCATCTACATAGTGACTCTCAATGATTTACAGCTCCAATAACAGGAGATCTGATGCTTTCTTTCAGCTTCTATGGGTACTTTTCTCCAGAATCAGTTTTATTCATTATTCCCCTTTAAAGGACTGCATTTAACATATATCACTTGTACGGGTTATTACAAACCTCATGTGTGTTTGGGAGATGATACAGAGTTGACTAACAACAGGATGATGTGTCTTAGCATCTATATGTGTCTCCCAGTAACCAGTCTCTGTGGTGTATTGTGTGACTTTACCTTTGCCCCAGTATAGAAACTTACTCCACTGACTGATACAGATCAGAACCATTGACAGAGGTCAATTTATAGCAAACTAACCTTGAAACATCAAACACAGAAGGCAAGCTGCTATGAATTGCACACTGAATGGCAATGGGAACTGTGGAGTGAGCATCTGGGAACAGTTGATAACCAACGCCAAGCGATCTACAGAAACTGCCTGAAAGCAGGGCACATTTTCAAAAGTGAGATTTATTTTTTTTCCTGAATTCCTCTCAAGTGATTACTGTTGCAAGAAGATGAAATTCTTTCCAAAGTGCCTCTATAATCATGCCTCATTTTCTCCAAGAGATGTAGATAGAAAAAAAAAAAAGAAAAAAAGAAAGCAATATTTTTAGGAAAACAGAACATTTTCTGCATAATTTGTAAGGCTGCATCTAATACCGTGATAGAAACATCCAGAATCTTTCAGCTGGATGGTAACATTAGACCTTCAAACTATTTGGTTTTCAGGAAATGCTTTCAATAACAGAAATTAGGGCTCACCTGGGCTTACAGAGACTAAAGGGCAAGCTCGGGCCCTGCATGGGTCTGTACCAGATCCTGTGCTTATATGCTATGATTGTTAGTTTGTTGCTTTTGAAGAATGCCTTGTGGGAGGATCGAGTGTATCTTGAACTCTTTTTGCCTGCTCTTAAGACTGTTTTCCTCCCACTAAGTCACCTTGGAGAGACTCGATATAAGGGCTTTCACCCTGTCTTATTGTATCTTGTTTTGTCCTGTTTGGCTGTTGTCTTTTGGAGCCTGCTCTTTTCTGAAATGGAGAAGTTTATCTGGGGGACAGAGGAGGTGCAGGAAATTCAAAGAATGGAGAGAGGGGAAAACTTTGGTTGGAATAGATTGTATGAGAGACAAACAAAAATTTCCTGTACAGGATCTCTGGGGTGTCCTTACCTCCTCATGAGCTCTCTCTATTTTACCTGCGCAGACCTATTGTATTCTCCTACTGCATTCTTGACATCTACCTTTGTCTGATCTCGTGTAATATTTTATTCTATTTGGGTCTTTAAAGTTCTACCATTCAACCGAAATCACCGTTAGCACTATTGGTTATATGGGTGCTTTTACCACAGTGGGTATATTGCTCAGTGAGTATCGCCTCAACTTCAACCCTCTCTTGTCTTCTTCTTCCCACTTTCTAAGCTGTGACTGCCCACTCCATCATCCGCATCCCACCAAGGACTCCCTTTTAACTTTCTGCAGGAGTCTCCGTGCTCATTACAAGTCCTTCCATCTGTGCCACAGAGAGAACGTTCTGCCCTGCTTAAAACGATTGCCGTTCATCTGACTCCCCCACATACTTAGTAAGATTCCTTAAAAGTGTTCTACACTTTACCTTCCTTCAGAAAACTGATGCAAATAGTAATATTTGCTACACATTTTTAAGTCTCATTTTGTTATTCATGTGTGTATGTGTATGTTTACTTGAGATCAGACGCATCATATGCACACGAGTGAGGTGAGAAAACAGATTCAGATCCCCAGAAAATGGAGTTACAGAGGCTTCTGAGCAGCCATGTGAGTTCTAGGAACCAAACTCAGGTACTCTGGAAGAGCAGTAAGCACCTTTAAAAAGTATGTATAGTGATATTTTGCCTGCATGTGTATCTGTGTATCAGGTGAATGCCTGGTGCCCATGAAGGCCAGATGAGGCTGTTGAACTACCGGAAAGTGAGGTTACAGATAGTTATAAGCCACCATGTTGATCCTGGGAATTGAATTCTTATCCTCTGGGAAAGTAGCAAGCCCTCTTTGCCACAGAGAGAATTCTTCAGATCCTCTCCGTATTAACTTGGGTAGTGATAATTCTTTCTAGTTCTCTGAGATCTCTTTACTCTGGAAATCAAAGTCTGTTAAAATTATGAGTTCCTTGTTATTCCATCTATTTATAAGATTCAAATTCAGTGCAGGTTAAGAAGAATTATTTTTGAACAATCATCTAAGAACTTATGTTCCCAATACTCAAGAAAGGGGATATATCAATACCCTTGAAAGTTTCTGGGTCTCTCATTTCTCTTACTACATTAAGTTGTTTGGAAAATAGTCTGAATTTGTTGTTTATAATTATATTTTTTATTGTTCCCATATTCCTACAATGATTACATATTATATTTAATGTCTGGATGTCTGGATGACAGTTATTTTTCAATACTATCTAGCTGTTTTTGTTTCTTTTTAATCTTACAGTAGAGTCTGTAGAACTAAGCAATATAGTAAATGGCTCACCTGGTTAGCAAGCAATGAGAGATAAAATGCTAAAATAAAAAGGGTGTTTAGAAGAAATAGTCAAGCATGAACAACCATGTCATAGTCAAGGTTTCCAGAAGTAGCTGTTAAATAAGAATAGCATTGCAACAGGCAGAGGGGATAAGGAACAGTATGCATATATGTGATTATACTACCTAGTTATGGTCTGTGATCACAGATTCCTGTTTATAATAAAAAAAAAAAACCCTTTGGTCCTGAAAAAATATCTCTTTCTAATTACAAATTCTCTTTAGCACTATTGACTTTGTAACTCCTTAGTAACAGAAGAGAAACAAGAGAGTTCATGAGTTATTTGTAAGATACTTGTACTTGTGACCTTGAAAACACTATCTAAAAATAAAGTAAATAAATTTATTAAGCAGAAAATTCTTCTGAGGAATATACATGTGACATTATTTATTCTTTTTACTGGTATCTTCTTATTAAATTGTGAAATTCTAAAGGTTTTCCAGAAAAAAATATACTAATACTACGTGTATTTGTGACTTTGCGTAGAGAGTATTTTAATACATTTGTTCACATACTTGTAGAGGTTAGGCACTACAAAATCTTTAGGATGGGCTAGCTTCAAAATGTCCCCCCAAAGGAGCTAATATTGTCCTTCAAATGCTCAAGGCTATTACAAGATACAAGAAAGACCTGATGTTGTAGTTCAAGTCTGGAAGCTGTCAGATTGGAGCCCTAAGAAGAGATAGTAACATTGCAAATACAATGGCTGATGTTGGAATCAGGCTTGTTAAGGATTGGTTTATCATTTTTTTTTTATTAATCCAAGCTCTAAGCTGATAGGATAATGTTCATTCATATTATAAAATGCAGCCTAGATTATTCAAAGTTTACCCCACCAATTAAAATATTATTTACAACCAGAACACTTTCATAGAAACATACACTGTGATGTTTGACTGTGTAACCTGGGTTTCCAACCCCTTCAATTTGATATTGAATCATAATATGTACAGAGAAATACTATTTTGTATATAAACAAGAGGAGAATATTATCATTCATGGCAACATGGATGCCCGGAAGACATTGTGCTAAATGAACTAAACATAGCACAGAAAGACAAGCTCAAAAAAAAAAAAAAAAAACAAAAACTGAACTCAGAGAAAGTAGAATGGTTGTTGTCTGTTGTCGGGGGTTCAGGGAAGAAGGCTACAAGGGTTTGGAGGGAATTTTAGATAAAGGACATACTTTGACCAGTCAGATGAGAGGAATATATTCAAAAAATCTATTGCACATAATAGTGATTACAGTTTATGGCTATAAATTCTGTATTTGAAAATTGCTAGAAAATTTCTAATATTCCTATAAAAATAAAATGATTTATATGTTAAAAACTATTTTATGTATAATTAACGTACAATGGGACAAAAATGCCAGGGCTAGATACTACAAGATAACAAATGAAAAGCTCAGTGCCAACAATGGATTGCCCTTTTGTGGGTTGCTGACAAGCGAGATCCCACAAATTACCAAACATTACAGTCTATTGCCTATGTTATTGGCTACCCTCAAAAACGTAATTGTGCATATTGCTAAAGACTCCACAATTTGAGTTATACCATAGAGATCAAGGTGATATACAACTAGAAGCTTCATATCTATTGATTAGATTTCATAGTGCTGGGGTGAACTATGGACTCTACTAGAGGAGAAATGGAATCACCAATCTTATCCAGCTAT
Organism: Arvicanthis niloticus; assembly: GCF_011762505.2. Lineage (NCBI taxonomy): Eukaryota > Metazoa > Chordata > Mammalia > Rodentia > Muridae > Arvicanthis > Arvicanthis niloticus. The sequence goes on along the minus strand of NC_047672.1, from coordinate 37,447,179 downwards.
GAACTCATCAAGCTATAACAATGAGCACCCTGTCAACATATGCACCTGGTACCTTGTGACACAAATGTCAAGGTAGTAACCAACCACTTTCTGGTTGGATTTAAGATCCACTCCACATGTCAAAACCTATACTTGGCACTGTTGTCGGGACCAAATTGTGTGGGTAGACAGGTAATAAGTCACGGGAGTCTATAATATTATTACTCTGCTGATTTTTTCTAGTTGTAACCCTGTCATGGAGTTTTGTTTGTTTGGTTTATTTTTGGTGGAGGACAAGTATATAAAAATATATTTGATAATGAAGTATAAAGACCAATATGAAGCTTTAGAGCCTCAAAATGGCAACTCTGACTGTATAGATACAGATACACATTGAGATGTGTAGACTTTGCATCTGGGTAACTTTGATGCATGACTTTCTCATTTGAAAGTTCATTTGAACAAAATTTTAATAAATAAGTAAAAGTAATATAGGAAATTTAAACCTTTTGACACTTTTTAAAGTTTTATTTTATTTTATGTATACACCATTTCTCTCTTCAGACACACTAGAAGAGGGTATCAGACCTCATTGCAGATGGTTGTGAGCCACCATGTGGATACTGGGAATTGAACTCAAGACGTCTGGAAGAGCAGTCAGTGCTCTTAACCACTGAGCCATCTCTCCAGCCCCTTTTGACACTTTTTAAATAACTGTAGTAAATCTTTACTTAACGTTTCTAGTGGTCAGTCTTCTGATGGTAATATTATGATGATATTATGCTCAAATTCTCTTTTTCCAAGCCAATATTCATTTCGCTAATAGGATATTTTTTCATTTACCTATTCATTTTCTACACAGAGAAACTTATAGTGATATACAACTATACAAGCAAAAACAATTGATAACTAATCTAGCTAAATAGCTTAACAGCAATAGCTACATATTCACAAGTATAAAGGTACCATTCTCATCTATCATTAGAAGCATATTTGACTACAGTTGATTTTCTGATGCTAATAAGTTTTAATCTTTGGCATTATTAATTTATCAGTTTATTTACCTTGAAAATTAGAGTTTTGATGATAATAAACTTGCTACAATTCAGTATAGAATGTACCTTTAAGACAGAGATAACTGGGGGATTTAGGGCCTGACTCACACTAGAACTGTATTCTTAATTAAACCCGCAAAACTACCACACTAGGAGTCTTGAGATGCCTTATTCATTAGAACACCAAAGTCAATTGGGAAATCATGTTAAATAGACCCTATCTTGCTTTGCTTTGTAATTTCAGACATGATTATTATATGTAAAGTGTTTGGATTGTTTAGCTTTTTTAATTAAGGAGGGGAAAGTATTAGTTTATCTAAACTTCACTGTTACTGATCTACCATCTTATCATTCTCATATGTAAACACATCCTAGAGTGAAATAATCATAAGTAGATTAAGATATTAACTGTTATATTTTTTCCAGAGGCCCATAGCACTGCTAAAGATTTGTGCAGTGCTGCAAATACCTGGCTCTAGATACCTTTAAGACAGCACCAGGAGTGTAGGCTTGAACTGTCATCTCCATAAACAATTCATCTTCCTAGAAGATGTGTTTATGAATGTGAACCAGCTTGAGTGGTGGCATTTCCAAAAGCAGGTTATAAAAATGAGACAGATAAGTAAGATATTATCAAGGAGACTTTATACTATTTCCTGACCCCAAATAAATGATTATAGTGCTTTGATAAATGCAGTGTCTACTAGAAACTCTTTAAAAAACAAATAGACATGTTTTAATTTTGAGAAAGCCTGGCTTCGGTCATTATAGAATGACAATTAGTTAGCATTAATCAGCAACAAAAACTGCTATATATTATTTTGTAGGATTTATGGAGACAGTCTTCCTTAAAAATGATTATATTAAACTCATTTATCATAGTGCTATAGCACTCCAACAGTCCACCTAAGATTGACTTATCCAGATGGAAGTAGTTTAACTAATACTGATTCTCAAAGAATAAATATTTGTGGTAAGAACATCCCATATGTTATGTGTTCTCAGAACATTTGTTATCACAGTTTCTGTCAATCTTTGTAACTTACTCATTTATGATAAAATGTTGTTGTGCTATAGAAATCTTAACAAGATCAGCAAAATGACAAACACCCTCAGAGCATCATTTATTATATTTGCTCCATCAGAATTATCCTACTTGTGCTGAATATTGCTACTTCAGCTTGGAAATTTTCTCAGAATATTACACTGTTAATAGACCCAGGTTCTCAAGTCTTCTCAGAGTCCATAATCTGAGAAAATATACTCTTGCTATTATGTAATATATATATATATATATATATATATATATATATATATATAAATCTTGAAATATTTATGTGTCCAGATGTTTGTTATATCATTTTAAAGACTCAGCAGACTAATGAGAGAGGAAAAGTCACATTATTTTGAGGGAGGGAATTGGACACTGAGAGGTTATCTGTAGTCAAGTGGATGGCCTCACACCTATGTACATGTAGTCAATATTAATTGAACATGGTGGGTTAAAAATGAATGAGCAAATGAATAAATAAATGAACATTAAGTTGTACTGAAGCATTTTAGGTGGGCTTGGAAGGGAGAATGGAGAACACAAAGCAACAAGATTTTTTGTATATATGTATTAATTTTCATATATAAAATATTATTATTAAAATGAAAGGTAAACAATACTGGATAAATTTTTAGTTAAGAAGAAATGTTTAGATTTTCATGATAAAAGGATATCAAGAAACTCAAGAAAGTATTGAAGTATCTGTATTAATGTACTACAAAAAATAAAGGTCTTCCTTTCGCTGCAAGTCTGTTAGCAATTTTCCCCTATTTGTTCATTCAAAACATGTTATATTTGAACCTGTTTTATGCTGTACATTGGAAGAAACATTTAATATATGATAAAGAAACAAGATATTTCAAGTTTGAGTCTTGTATTTGTGGGAGACAGAAAATCCAAAACAGGAGAGAAACTCAAAGTAGTTAGAATTATTCTAGAAGTATTTTAAGAGAGTAAAAGTGACATTAGCTAGTTTAGTATAAAGACATTCAAGGAGAAGCTACACATACACACACACATACACAGGCACAAGTTGACATAAACCAAATATGAACTTCATTTAGCAAGCACAAGAAGGGTAAGGAGTAGGGGGAGGAGCCTGAGCCAACATATCAAAACAGTTCAGTTACAGAGCAAAACAAGGCTACTTTGACTAGAACATATGTTGGCAGAATTACAAGAGATAAGAGATAAGATAGAAAAGGCAGAGGGATGCTGGAGAGTCTTATAAGCCACACTCAAGACGGGCTTATTAGAATCTATACTGAACTGTTAAAAATATGTTCAACACATTACTGTTAACTAAAGACATACCTTTGGCAAGCTTGTTCAATGGAATTGGATGATCTGGTTTTAAGTTATATATATATATATTACTGAATGATGACATTACTTTCATAATGTGCATGCTGTATTTATCATAAAGTTTTTGACAGTGAGGTCCCATTTAAAACTATTTTTAAAAATTTCAGATTATAATATATTTGTATAATTTCACCTTCTCTTTCTTCCTTCCAAAGCCTCTCATATACTCCCTTGCTTTCTTTCAAATTCATGTTTTCTTTTATTCAATTGTTGCTCACATATGTGTACATGTGCACACACATGTACACACATTTTTATTTCTAAACACATAAATAGAATGTGTTCAGACTGCATAATATATTTGTAGGTATATATTGATTTTTAAAATAATATAAATATTTTTTAATTAATTCACCTAGGAACTCAGAGAAACAGTAATCTTCAGAATAAAGTGACTCAGGGGAAGACACAAAAAATAAAGATACCAACTAATTTACCTTAATTATATTTGCCCTGGGAGGATGATTACTGTAACATGGCCAACCCTCTAGGAGGGAACCACAGTGGCTCTCTAAGGATCAGAGTCTGCAAGCCCAGCATATTTTCTACCTTAGCAACCAAAATGTGAACGAAAGTCTGTTAACTAATTTTTAAAAAACAAGAACACAGTCTCGGGAGTTTTTGCTGTTTTGATGAAGAAGTTGGAAAATACACAGTCCTCAGAGATTGTTCCTGTCCCAATTAACTCTCAAATATGGTTGTCGTTGCCATGTAGAATACTTGATATGAGACACACGAGAAACAACGCCAACATGACACAGGACATACACATGAGTGCCTTCCCCTCTTTGTTTTCATTCATTTTTTTTCTTTAGGAGTTAATCTCCCAACAGCTGCTCCTCACCTGACTTTGACCTCTATTTTGTATAGCTGATAATTTTGTTAGCATTTGTTAACTGTATGAAATAATAGGTTTCATTAGGACATTCCCATAGAAGCACATGATGTGTTTTGTTGAGTTATAAAATATTTTTGATAAGGGGTCTCATAATGTAGTCCAGTCTCCCCTCCGATGGATTCTGTAGCCTCTGCCTCTGGTGCTAAAATCATGGCCTGTCCATAACAGTGCTCAACTGTGATCACACTCTGGTAATGTGGAATTGTATTTTTCATTTTTTTCCTACTCTGTCACTGTGTACTACAAACATTCTGATTAGGAGAAGCCAGGAATCTCCTCTAAAATATTTTTTAAAAATTCAACAGATTATCAAAAAGTTAATTAGTTCTAAAATCTCAAGTATAATGAAAATATCTTTTGTGTAAATTAAATTTATTTCAGTAGTTTTTGAGTGAAGAACACGAAAAACAATTCTTAAACAACTCAATTGCCTAAAAATCTTAGAAATTGTTTTCTTATTATATTTGTTTAGAAACATATGAATGTAAAATATTTTTGTATACATGTGAAGTCAACTTGAGTCTTCATATTAAATATTAACACTGACTTAAATAATTATGAATGTTTTTCAAAATAAAGGCATCTTGTAATTAAATAGTCATACGGGTTAAGAAAAAAAATCTACTTAAGATTATAACAGAGCATGAAGCAATCCTGCAAGCAAGTGAATGAAAATTAATTATAAATACAAAAAAATAAAAATAAACCAGGATAGCATATTTGGGGAGGTAAAATCTTACCGCCATGTTTGTTGTTATCAACCCTATCACCAGAATGTGTATTTGGGTTCTCAAGACCTAAGTAATAGTTTTTCTTATAGCTGGAAACAAATAACTTACCTTTCTTTAGGCATTATTTCCTATAGAAAATCATGTATTTTACTCAGTACATAGGCTTTGAATTACATCAATGTGCTTATATTTAGCATTTTAGTGCCAAGGTACCAGAAGAATATGCCTTGAGGAGTTTTTCGGTGTCTTTCAGACTTCAGTGCAAACAGTTTCACAATATGGATACTTTCCTGAGGCTAAAATATCTTTCTCTGTATGACTGGAGTTGGTTAGAGAAAAGGAATAATATATTGTCAATACTAAAAGTCTGTAGCCTTTTTAGGATGATATCCACTTTTATTTATTAAAGCTTGGTGCATTTATGAGATTAAAAGAAGTTAGCAAATTGTGTAGATGCTGCTCTTCAGATTTTGACATAATCAGAAATTCTAATCTTATGAGGCTCACAAACCATTATACTTGCAAAAGAGGGAGGGCCAGGAAGTGTCAGGTCCTCCAGAGAAAAACAGATTTCTTACCTCCTGGTCAGACAGGTTGAAAGATTGATGTCATTCCATGAATTTGGTGAAGGAAATGATAGCCTTTGGATTCAGTTCAAGAAAGAGCTGGGATTTACCAACAGCAATATGGACTATCATGAGATGGATTTTGGGAATCTTAATCTTATTTAGGTCACAGAGTTATCAATGAGTCCAAGATGTATTTTAATGTATTTTTAAGACCAGTTGAATATACTTTGTGAACTCTGTGCTCCTATACATTGAACAGACTTGCACTGCACACTCATGCATGGGCACTGTGTGCTATGCTGGGGTTACACCTTGGAGTGTCACTTGGACCGTTAGACACATTTGGTAAACTGTAAAACAACAACAACAAAAAACAAAACAAAACAAAACAAAACAAAACAAAACAAAACAAAACAAACAAACCAGAGTGGCTATCTTCAGCTTTCTGAGCCTGGCCCTCTTCATCTATGTTAGTTTTGTGCTGTTTCTGCAAATAGTGAAGAGGAACAAGCCCTAAAGGTGAGAAAAAGTGAAACAAGTAGCCTATTTGGTGCTGCCTTTTTTAGTCACTAGGGTTTCATATTAGACTATAGGGAGGGACTTTAAAGTCATTCTTGTCCTCAAATTCCATAAAATTGGACAGTGCAGATTCTTCCACTCCACACTCATCCTGCAGAATAACCTTAGAACTTTTCAATTGAAAAAGAACAAATAAATAAAATAAGAACAGTTAAAAAAATACCAAATTGTAAAGATGTGAGGACATTTACTTGTAATTTACATAAATTGACAAATAACCATGGCTGGAATAAAAACGCCCTACCTCTGCCTACATTAAGAATGTTTTAGTACCCATCCTTTGGAATGCAAAATGGTAAAACAACACAAATGTCTGTCCATAAAAGAGTGGATAAAAAAATGTGCTGTGGAGCATTGAAGAGCTCTTAAGGAAGCTTTACTTCTAACTCTGTTACACAAGATTTTTAGCTCACTGTCAACACCAAACAGCTAATGCTATCCATTACTTAAAAACTATGCAAAATATATTGAAATATACCTTCTCAGACCTGGAAATGTTAGGTCTTGTTTGTATGCTTCTATATATATATATATATATATATATATATATATATATATATAGCAATTACTTACATTAAAACTACTAGAATATTCAAATTTCTATTTCATTCTAATTGATTTTATTCTTTATAAAACAAAGTCAATATTGTACATAGAAAGCCAAAGTAAGATTTATATACATTATAATATAATGTCTAGAAAGAATGAAGAGTTGACACTTTTTCACTGTGGATGAACTTTGAAGACATTTTGCTAAATAGAATAAACCAGTCACAAAAGGACAGCTATTGTGTCTTCTAATATGTGGTATCTGCAGTAATCCTGAGGTGAATAGAGAGAAAGCAGAATGGTGGGTTCCAGAATGATGAACAAATAGGGGATTAGTGTTTGGTGAGTAAAGCTGGTAAAGAAGAAAAACTTCTAGAACTAGATCGCAAGGATGTCTGCACAAAACCGAACACACTTAAATGTATAAGATGGTGTATTTATGTTGTGTATATTTCACAATGAAAAATATTATGTTTCCAATAAAGTAGTTTAGACGCTCTAATTCAACTCTGAAAATATTGCCATTTTAGTTTTAATTACTTTCCTGTTCTGTCAAAATTTGGAGAAATTTGCATTTTTATTTTTGCTTTACACAAAAAGCTATTCCTAGAAAACTAGGGGGAAAATCCTGACCAAGAAAATGTATGAAAGGCATTTTGTAATATGAGCCCAAGGCAAAATGTGGTGGTGTAGTTGGAAAGAATCTATAAGAGACAAATCAGGAAGTTAGAGTTCTAGCAATCAAGAGTAGAGAACTGTGGAGTTGAGAACTAGGGAAGATTTCTTTGTGAGTAAAGGCTTTCTAGAGCTGAGGACCACATGGGAGGGTGACTTATGATTTAGGGGTCATAGAACTGGGAAGCATAGAGGAGTGCCTTCAGAGTAAGGGCTCTAGAGCTGAGGAACACAGGGAAGGAGTGTCTTCAGCATATAAAGGTTCTGGAGCTGAGGAACACTGGGAAGGAGTGCCTTCAGAGTAAGAGTTCTAGTTTTGTATCTTCTATGCCTTGTCTTAGAAACGACAATTTACCAGTTATCCCACTTGCTGCAGTACTTTTATGACCATGCATATATTTTCCTTCTTTAATTTTATGCAGCATTTGAAATAAGCGTTGCTTCATTTATTTCTGAATTCATGACAGATGCTTTCCAGATGATTTGTGAATAATAAATGTATAAAAGCAGTCCAAGCAGCACAGGTCTCACTCTGTTGGAATGCACAGTTTGGGGAAATATTTATTTACTTATGAAATGGAAAATTGAAATGTTTCCTTATTGATTAGTTGAATTATCTAGTTAAATCCGGGAAAGAGTTCAAATGATTGTATCTATACATGCTGAGTAAAATATAAATTTAATAATTTGGACCTGTCACAAAGTAACAGGTGATGAGCAGAGAAACATAATTTAAAAAAAAATAGTCAAAAATTTATTTAGTATTTACTGTCAAACTGTATTATGTACTTTTTGTGAATATTTCTACATTCTCATACCAAATTCTGAGGTATTTATTTTCAGTTAGAAGAATTCAAAGATTCAATGTAAAATACTTTGCCCAAATCCAAAATGAGAATTGGATTATTTAATGCCTCTCCAAATAAATCCTGAGTCTATATAGCTTTAAAACCAATGCAAGTTTCCCAACTTGGGGTTTGATGAGCAAAAGAAGTCCCAGAGTGATTGCTTTCCATAGGTTTTAGCAATGCAGCGCGTATGACTTCTCAACTCCAAAGATGTGATAATGGTATCACAACTGCTGGTGACTCTCAATGACTGCTGATGGACTTCTATTGATTTTATAGGGAGTGTTAGGTATTAGCAGTAGTTGTATAGTCATTTATGATTTCTTGAGTATGTACAAGCCTGGTGCAGTGTGAAGTACAACAGAGGCACAAAAATATTTAAAAATCAAAGCACCCATTCATTCATGTAAGAGAAGAGTTTCAAGGGCCCCTTATGAAAAGGATTTGGTTTAAAAAAGCTACGAGTAAATGTAAATATATGTATTTTAATAAAGAAACTCTAAACTCTATGCTAGAGGATTAAAGATTCTTCAGTTCTGGTGCAATGTTCTCATGTCACAGTGTTTATTCTTGTAGGCAGTGTGCTATAAACTACACAGGAATCACTAGCATAAAAGTCCAGCCTTTTATATAGCAGTTAATATGCCAGACATAACTCCAACCTGACAGATGTGCATAGACAGATGATAAATGTCCAGTCTCTTTTACATCTCTGAGCTTTGTGTACAGTCTTAACAACATTTAACCATGTTGTCACTCCTGTGATAGCTACCCAGCTCCACATAAACAGAGCAATTGCATGGACCTGTTCTTTGAACTTTAAACCATGTCTAATGTCAGTCTAAGTGTGTCATGTACTGGGATACACAGTCTCATTTGTGAGCTCCATGGGTTGAGTAAAACAAATAAGGGCTATCGCTCTCATTCTGACCTGGCAACTTAAAAATAAATAGACTGGCTTTTTAGTAAGATTTTCATTTTATTTCTGTAACATTTGACAAGACCATCAATTTAGTCTTTATATTTCTACTTGTACAGCTGTCTTGTTGAAGAATAGCAGACATGTAGCAAAAAAAACCTTTAAAGATAAAGTTCCATAACTGTCATAAGCGGGCATTCTCATTAACTATCTCCAAAGTAAGAATGCCACTAATTTATTAAACTGCAGAGTAATTTTGCCTAGTGTTTTGATGTTATGAATGAATGTATATACTCACATTTTGTTGTCATATACAAAAGAATAGAGATTGCTGTCAATGAGTAGGCTCACGTATAACTTCAAAACTGGAAATTTAATTTCATAGTCCTGTTAACAATGAAGTTGTCTTCTTATTTATAAAATGGGAATAGTACTGTCAACTAGATTATAACACTGAGTCATAAACAGGGTGTCTTAGTTAGGGTTTACTGCTGTGAACAGACACCATGACCAAGGCAACTCTTATAAGGTCAACATTTATTTGGGGCTGGCTTACAGGTTCAGAAATTCAGTCCATTATTGTGAAGGCAAGAGCATGGCAGCACCCAGGTAGTCACAGTGCAAGAGGAGCTGAGAGTTCTACATCTTCATCTGAAGGCTGTTAGCAAAATACTGTCTTCCAGGCAGCTAGGATGAGGGTCATAAAGCCTACACCACAGTGACACACCTACTCCAACAGGACCACACATCCTGATAATGCCACTCCCTGGGCCGAGCATATACAAACAATCACACAGCATAATGAAAATTAAGTGCTCAACAGTGAGTACTTTTTAGTATTTCTATGTTTTATGTAAAATTTTACATATTTAAAACATTAAAAGCAATTTGCCTAGTAATGACAAAAGAAGTTTAAAAATCAGTCATGATTTATCTCTCTCCTCTTTCTAATGAACATATTTGCATAGAACTGAAAATATCAAATAAGGAACTTTATCATCATTTAAAAATAAATAATTAAGCTGATGTTCTCTGTCAGTGCCTACTTCCTCCAGTCTTTGATTTGTCATCCACTGATTAAAGCAGAGTTAAAAGTTGTGGGTATCTGTTGTTAAGATTTTGATCTGCCTGTAATTTTGGTCTGGAGGCTTTTATAAAGAAGTGGTGTGGACAGAGCATTGAAACAGTGGATTATGAGTGTTAAACATAAGAAAGGAACACATCAAGGGTATTACTTTATTTTAGCTCGACAGCTGCAAACTTGTCACTAAGATTGGGTTTATCAGGAGTCACGATCACTGCCTCTAGCACATTATCTTCAGCTCATACAGTGTAACAGAGAGGCATAATTTTTTTATGCATTGTTTTCAGTTCCCGTATCTTTCTTTTTCTTTGCATATTTTGTATAGGGAGCTTCAGAGAACTTCTAAATTTTACAGTGATTATGAGATCTGTGCTTCTACAGGAAGAAATATAGAGTGATAATAGAAAATAAGAAAAATTTTCAGTCTTTGGAAAACATGAAAAGATTAGCTTCACAGTAAAATTATTATAAATGCTTTTATTTTATTCTGTGTATATGGGCGTTTTGCCTGCATGTATGTCTGTACATTGTATTTGTGCTGTGTTTGCACAGGCCAGAAAATGATATTGGATCCCTTGAACTAGAGTTAAGTAGAGGTGTTACCTGCCATAGCTGTCTTGGGAATGAAACCTGAGAAGTCTGGAAGAGCAGTGGCAAGGGTTTCTGACTGCCCTTATTGTTAGCCATTTAACTACAGTATATAGTAATATATGTTTCTCTTCTTCATGTAAATAATTCTCCAGGAAATATTTCTATAGTAAAATAAAATAGCTCTGCATTTTACTTGACACTTATGGTGATGGTTTTATGCCCAACTCACTTTTTTATTTATACAATACTTATAAATAAATACTTACTTATACAATACAATACTAGTTAAAGAGGCTTTTCCATGGTCTATGTTCTTGTGGTAGCTACATCTGCAAATGGCAAGAGAGCTGTGTCCCAGTAAAATTATGCATGCTGCAGTTTGAATAATGTTCAATTTTACACATCACAATGAGCTGTCTTTTCATTTTTCTCAACCATTTGAAAATCAACAAATGCTCTTAGCTTGTCTATTACCCAAAGATATGCAGTGGAGCTAAAATTTGGCTATGGGCTGAATGTCCTTTGAATCAGGTAGTTGATTGGAAGGTGGAAGGTGTCTGACTTGCCCACAGGTATCCAGACTATTAACTATGAAGAACATTTCCACTCTGAGTAGTATAATATTCTATGCTAACACTTACTTGGGAAAATAATTCTACCAGAAAATATAGTGAAATCCTGCTTGGGTGCCATATAGACATGCTGATAGAAAGCGGTTTGTATGTTTGTTATCTATGTCATTTAAATATTCACCTTATTTTGATTTGCAAATTATTTAATCCATATTCCCATGTCATTAATAGTCTTATTTATGCCTAAGGATTATCAGTAATAGCGGGTTTGCTTGACAGAGAGAGTAAATGTGTCAAAGGGTGTTTGCATGTTTGCTGATGAATGTCTGCTTGATTTGTAGGCTGTGAATAGAACTAATTTTTGAAAATTTTCAAGAGAATGTTTGTAAGTGTTAATAAAGCACTTAACTTCATTTTAAAAGAGACTTTGACCCCCAAATCTTCTATAGGATTGTCACTTTTTAACATGAAGGATTATAAAACTAGAATTATTATTTAAATATTCTTAAAACTGTATAGATATGTGGAAATTGGTTTCAATTTTTGTTCCCAAATTTAGCTCTTTGAATAATTTAAAAAATAGTATTTTATAATATATTTGTTGTTTAGAATGATAGATTTTATAGTAATATTTCACTTAAATATATCATATATTTTGACCATATTTTTCCCCTTTACCCTATTATGCCCTTTCCAAATTTGAAACAACCCTTATGGTTTTCTGTGTATGATGCTGGGAATCAGACATAATGTACGATAATGTACGCTTGGCAAGCATTGTCCCACTGAGCCTGCTCTCTCTCTCTCTCTCTCTCTCTCTCTCTCTCTCTCTCTCTCTCTTTCTTCCTCTCTCTCTCTCTCATACATAAATAAAAGTTCTATTTATGAGATAAAGCATACAGTATCTGCCGAGGCTTGGCTTTTTTCTTTTTTCACTTAATGTGATCTTCTGTTATATTTCTTTTCTTGCAACTGATGTGATTTTTTTTCTTGATGAGTGAATAAAGTGCAACCATATATATATATATATATATATATATATATATATATACCTTATTTCATTTATCTGTTCAAATTTTTGATTTCACAACTTTCCTATTGATTTGGATTCTTTTGTGCATATTCCTGGGGACAGTCTAGGGGATCTTCCAGCAGCTCTATGTTTAAGCTTTTTCAGGACTCTCCAGTCTAATTTTCATATATACTTAATACCTTTTCAATCTTGCCAGCATTTGTAATTGTTTTGACTGAAGTGGGATAGAATCTCAGAAAAGTTTGGATTTACATTTTCTCAATACTCAAGAGTGTTGAAGAATTTTAATAAATTTATTTGCCATTGTTTCTTCGTCTTTGAAGAACTGACTTGATTTTATTCCTTTAAATTTCTTTCTTTTTAAAAATTATTTCATTAATTTTTTGAGACTCCCATACACTATATTTTGAAAATATTCGTGCCCAACTCTTCTCCTAAACTTCTGTATTCATCCTCACCTTTCTATTACCTCCAATGTCCTGTCCTCTGACACCAACTCGTGCTGTCTGTATTCTTCTGAATGTAGTGCCATACACTCCAAAACAGAATGTTCTTTTCCTCTTCCTTATTAACAAGGTTTCACTATGTGGCCTATGATGGCCTCAAATGCACAGCCCTCCTGATGCCTAATCCTGAGCACTGGGATCAGAAGCATACACCAAGATAATTTTTATATGTGCATTTATAAGTATAATTATATAGTAAAATATATTTTAAAAGTAATTGAACTTATTCAACAATTGGAATTAGGTATTAGGAGAAGAAATTGCCCTGAGTGTGCATGTATTTCTGAGTGTATAACAAAAGATGGATATGCATGTATTTGCATGATATAAATGTGTAAATGTTTCTTTTTAATAAATGTGTGATCTTGAACATAAACTTTCAGTAAATTTTTCTAGAAGTCTATTAAACCCATTCATAGGGGAAGTCAAAGAGTGTACTAGAAAATATGCCCAGTTTTTCAAATTTGTATGCATACAGTTTGTCAGCTGATTGTGAGCAAGGTGTATTGAAAGTGTAGCTCTAATTGCATAATTTGTTCTTTTTTTCAGTTTTTAAATATGATTTTTATCAAGAATTTTTCAGAAAATACAAAACTCTCTTTTTTATTGGATGTTTTATTTTTTTATATTTCAAATGTCATCCCCTCTCTGCATTTCCCCTCCCTATAAAACTCCTATCTCATTCCCCCTCCTCCTTTTTACTTTTATACCATTTTAAATACATGCAAGAATTAAGGTCAGTTCTAGGTTGAGAAACTAGCAATACAATAGACGCAAATAGTCAAGGAACAAGCAAGACAGTAAACATGAATAGTCAAAGAACAAGCAAGGCAATAAACAAAGTTTCATTAACCCTACTGTGATCACTGTTTCTAAGGGCTTATCAGGATGACCAAAATATCTGAGCCTACTTCCTTGTCCCAACCCAAAGTCATTTTCATGTCTGAAGCCAATATTGACATTTAGATCACCCTATGAATATACTTGTCTAAATTGAAGGACTTAGATCCACATGGTTAGGTGATGTTTTTTCCCTGCTCTAAAGATTTTATTATCTTCTACATGCTGACCTCCAGTTGAACCAGCACCATTTGGTGAAAATGCTGTCTGTTTTCCACTGGATGGTTTTAGCTAATTTGTCAAAGATCAAGTGACCATAGGTATGTGGATTCATTTCTGGATCTTCAATTCTATTCCATTGATCTTCCTGCCTGTCTCTGTATCAATACCATGCAGTTTTTTATCACTAGTGCTCTGTAGTACAGTTTTAGGTCAGGGATGGTGATTCCCCCAGAAGTTCTTTTATTGTTTAGAGTGGTTCTCTCTACCCTGGGTGTTTTGTTATTCCAAATGAATTTGCAAATTGCTCTTTCTATCTCTATGAATAATTGATTTGGAATTTTGATGGGGATTGCATTGAATCTGTAGATTGCTTTTGTCAAGATGGCCATTTTTACTAAATTAATCCTGCCAATCCAGAAGCATGGGAGATTTTTCCATCTTCTGAGATCTTTGATTTCTTTCTTCAGAGATTTGAAGTTCTTGTCATACAGGTCTTTCACTTGCTTGGTTAGATTCACTCCAAGATATTTTATATTATTTGTAACTATTGTGAAGGGTGTCATTTCCCTAATTTCTTTTTCAGCCTGTTTATCCTTTGACTAGAGGAAGGCTACTGATTTGTTTGAGTTGATTTTATATCGGGCCACTTTGCTGAAGTTGTTTATCAGGTTTAGGAGTTCTCTGGTGGAAGTTTTAGGGTCACTTAAGTATACTATCATACCATCTGCAAATAGTGAAATTTTTGACTTCTTCCTTTCCTATTTGTATCCCCTTGACTTACTTTTGTTGTCTAGTTGCTTTGGCTAGGACTTTCAGTACTATATTGAATAGGTAGGGTGAGCATGTAGAAGAATGCAAATCAATCCATTCTTATCCCCTTGAATAAAGCACAAGTCCAAGTAGATAAAGGACCTTCACATAAAACCAGACACACTGAAACTAATAGAAGAGAAGGTGGGAAAGACCCTCGAATACCTAGGCACAGGGGAAAAGCTCCTGAACAGAACACCAATGGCTTGTGCTCTAAGCTCAAGAATTGACAAATGGGACCTCATAAAATTGCAAAGCTTCTGTAAGGCAAAGGACACTGTCAATAAGACAAAACAGCAACCAACAGATTGGGAAAAGATCATTACCAATCCTATATCCATTAGAGGACTAATATCGAATATATACAAAGAACTCAAGAAAATTTAAACAACCAAATAACCCTATTAAAAATAGGGTACAGAGCTAAACAGAATTCTCAACTGAGGAAACTTGAATGGCCCAGAAATGCTCAACATCCTTAGTCATCAGGGAAATGCAAATCAAAACAACCCTGAGATTCCACCTCAAATCAGTCAGAATGGCTAACATCAAAAACTCAGGTGATAGTAGATGCTGGTGAGGATGTGGAGAAAGAAGAACACTCCTCCATTGTTGGTGGGATTTCAAGCTGGTAAAACCACTCTGGAAATCAGTCTGGCAGTTCCTCAGAAACTCGGACATAGTATTACTTGAGGACCCAGCTATACCACTCCTGGGTATATACCCAGAGGATGTTCCAACATATAACAAGGACATATGCTCCACTATGTTCATAGCAGCCTTATTTATAATAGCCAGAAGCTGGAGAGAATTCAGATGTCCTTCAACAGAGGAATGGATACAAAAAATGTGGTACATTTACATAATGGAGTATTACTCAGCTATTAAAAATAATGAATTTGAGAAATTCTTAGGTAAATGGATGAAACTAGACAATATCATCCTGAGTGAGGTAACCCAATCACAAAGAACACACATGATATTTACTCACTGATAAGTGGATATTAGCCCAAAAGCTTAAAATAGCCAAGATTCAACTCACAGACCACATGAAGCTCATGAAGAAGGAAGACCAAGTGTGGATGCCTCGGTCCTACTTAGAAAGTGTAACAAAATACTAAAAGGAGCAAATGTAGAGACAAAGTATGGCGCAGAAACCGAAGGAGGGGCCATTTGGAGACCATTCCACCTGGGTATCCATCCCATGTGCAGTCACCAAAGGTAGGCACTGATGTAGATGTCAGAAAGTGCATGCTGATAGGAGCCTGATATAGCTGTCTCCTTAGAGGTCTGCCAGAGTCTGACATATTCAGAGGCAGATGCTCACAGCTAACCACTGATCTGATCAAGAGGTTCCCAATGGAGAAGTTAGAGAAAAGACTGAAGGAGCTGAAAGGGTTTGTGACCCCATGAGGAGTGAACAATACCAACTAACCAGAGATCCCCATGGTCTAAACCACCAGCCTGGGAGCACATAGGAAGGGACCCATGACTCCATCTGTATATGTAGGGGAGGATGACCTTGTTGGGCATAGATGGGAGAGGAGATCCTTGGTCTCATGAAGGCTGAACACCGAGTGGGGAGGAATTCGAGGATAGGGAGGTAGGAGTTGGGGGGGGGCACATCCTCATAGAAGCAGAAGGAGGCAGGATGGGATAGAAAGTTCCTGGGTGGTGGGGGGAAAGGGGTAAAGGGATAAAATCTGAAATGTAAATATAATATCCAATAAAAAGATTTTATTATCACAAAAGCTTCTGTTTTGCTGCTGATTTCAATGATAAATTAATGCACACTCATTTCCTAAAAGTAGAAAACAGCTAAAGATTTAAATAAGACAAATATTCTTAGATTGTCCCACTTAATCAAAATAAAGTCACAGATAACTTTTTGATGAATTTCACATCTGTTTGTGTTTAAACTACTGAAATTAAAATTCAAACTGACTTTTTAGAGGTAATAGTAGTATGCTATAATCATCTCCAACATTTCATACAGGCTATGGAAACACCATTTTATCAGCTGTATTTCAGTTAGAGAGGAATCATATATATATATATATATATATATATATATATATATATATATATGTTTAGCATATAAGCAAATGAGACAAGAGGTGAAACATTCTTTGTGTGTTTGTGTGTACATATGTTCACATGTGTGCTGCTTTGTTCATGAAAGCCAGACATAAACACTTGGTGTCTTCCTCTACTATTCTCCACCTTATTTTTGAGTTAGTGTCTCTCACTAAACCTGGAGATAACAATTCTATAAAGGCTAGCTAGTGAGCTCAGGAGATCTGTTCCACCTTAAATGTTACAGATGTGCATTATCACAGCAGGCTTTTAAAAATTAAACACGCCTTTAGACAATTTCAAACACGCGTGCACTGACCACTGTCACTCTTCCATTGCTTTATGCACTCAGGGGACTTTGATCCCAAGCCTTATGCTTGCAAATCTTGTGCTATCTTTTCTAAATCATCACCCCAGCCCTGAAAGGAAAATGGTCTTTATGAAGCTCTTCTGTATTGATGTAGGATATATAGGTCTGATAGGCAGCAGTTTAGAATGAAAAATGGCTATGATGTAGCCAGGAAACACAGATAAGGTAAAGCTTTTGAAATAACAGCACTTAGGAAGTTCTGCTTGAAAGCCCCCAGTGTCTCTCATGTCTATATGCTCAACCTTGGTAATGCGAATGCCTGCACTCAGATGCTGGTATCTACCTCAAAATTAAAATACATATTTGGTCCTGGAATTAAGGGAGGCAGAAGCTATGATATGGATACTAAATCAGATCCCAGGGGATCTGGCAGTTTGAATAGAAGAAACAGGAGCTATAGTAATCATGAATGGTACCCCCTGACTTTCCCTACTCCTATTCTTGCATAGCTTCAATGTACCTTCTAAAACTCACACAAAATATCCCATTCTGGCACTCCCAACTTACAGCCATATACAACAGAGTATTTTTGGAAATTAAAGGCCTCATTAAATGGATACAATCCACAAAAATCATTTTCGTTTCATGTCAAATAAATCATTTTATGAAGTGCCCAACACTGTACTCTACAGCACTGCAAATACTTAGTTAAATAAGATGTCTTAAGATTTTCTGATATGGTGGGATGATATTTTTGAGATGATAGACTGTCACTCAGCAGTCTTGGTTGGCTCACAACTCACTATGTAACCTGGTCTTGACCACAGAGCAATCCTTATGTGTCATCCTTGACCATGCTGCTATTATGGATTGACTTTTAAAGTTAATTAAACAAACTTGCTATGCAGTATACTTGGACTAAAACTGAAAAACTATATAATTCATTGTTATATTTTGTGAAAGCATTGTGTGAGATAAGTATCAGTATTACTGTTCGTGATAGTACTTCTGTTTTATATTACTTGTTGTTCAGGATGTTTTTACAAATACCAGTTCAACTTAAACACTGTGAATAAAGGTCTGGTACATGAAAATCTTGATGCCACAATATTTTTCATACTGTTACTATTAAATGTCTAATTAAAATGTTCATTTGGTACAGTTCTAATATATCCATCTCAGACACCTGAAAGTTTGTCAGGTATTTGTGAGAAGAGAGCAAACTTTTCACAAGATGGAGAGACAATATTTTCTATCAAAATAAATTAGTTTTAAAATGGTTTGCTATGCAACCTTTTAAATTTGCAAGTTCTTTATAATAAATTTTAGTTATAAAAATACAATAGTTATATATAAATGCTTTCTTTATTAATATTTTATTTGTTAATAACTCATGTTTTCATCATCCAAAATATCAATACTAAATTTCTTTCTTCTTTCAAATAATGTTTTGGTCCTAGAAAGCCAGCTTTTGAAAAAGTTATGATGGGCTGGATACTGGTGGCTCGAGCAGTCTCCCAGCTGATCTGCTCCCCTTTGAAAACTGAGTCCAGAGGCACCCTAGGGAGGGCATGGATCAATCGCAGAGCAGAAGGTAGGAGAACCAGCCCACAGCCCTAGGCCTTAGAAGTACAACTGGCAGTAGAGAGCCCCCCAGAGGGCACCTGGCAGCCAGACCTTGCCCCTGTGGAGAACCATTCCCCTTCCGCATCTGGCCCTGATACCTGTGGCTCGAGCAGTCTTCCAGCTGATCTGCTCCCCTCTGGAAACTGAGTCCAGAGGCACCCTAGGGAAGTCACAGACCGCGGAGCTGCAGAGACACCCAAGAGAGGTCTGGACCCTAGAGCTGCAGGCATCCTAGAGAGGACACCATATTCTGAAGCATCCTAGAGGAGCAACTACATTCAGAAAAGCAAACACCTAGCTGGTCTACCACTGTGGAGACTCCATATCCTGAAATATCCTAGAGGAGCCACTGAACCCAGAGCAGCTGGAGCTCAGGATCTTAGAGTCATCCATACCCCAAGGAGTTCTGATACAACCAAGATAACTGGAAAGGCAGACTCCAGTCAGAACCAGTGAGTTTGAGTAGAACTACAGCTAACCAAATGGTGAAAGGCAAGCGCAGGAATGTAAACAACAGAAACCAACATTACTTGACATCACCAGAACCCAGTTCCCCCACCATAACAAGTCCTGAATACCACATCACACCAGAAAAGCAGGACTCAGAATTAAAATCACTACTCATGATGATGATGGAGGACTTTTAAAAGGACATAAACAACACTCTCAAAGAATTTGAGGAGAACACAGGTAAACAGATAGAAACCCTTAAAGAAATGCAAGAAAACACAACCAAAAAGGTGAAGGAATTACAGAGAACCGTCCAGGATCTAAAAATTGAAGTAGAAACAATAAAGAAATCGCAAAGGGAGACTACACTGGAGATAGAAAACCTAGGAAAAAGATCAGGAGTCATAGATGCAAGCATCACCAACAGAATACAAGAGATAAAAGAGAGAATTTCATGTGCAGAAGATACCATTGAAAACATAGACACAACGGTTAAAGAAAATATGAAATGCAAAAAAGCCCTAACACAAAAAGTCCAGGAAATCCAGGACACAATGAGAAGACCAAACCTAAGGATAATAGGTATAGATGAAGGTGAAGACTCCCAACTTAAAGGGCCAGTAAATATCTTCAACAAAATTATAAAGGAAAACTTCCCTAACCTAAAGAAAGAGATATCCTTAAATATACATGAAGCCTACAGAACCCCAAATAGACTAGACCAAAAAAGAAACACTTCCCGTCACATAATAATCAAAACATTAAATATACAGAACAAAGAGAAGATACTAAAAGCAGTAAGAGAAAAAGGCAAAGTAACATATAAAGGCAGACCTATAAGAATTACACCAGATTTCTCACCAGAGACTATAAAAGCCACAAGATCCTGGACTGATATCATACAGGCCCTAAGAGAACACAAATGCCAGCCCAGACTACTATACCCAGCAAAATTCTCAATCAATATTGATGGAGAAACCAAAATATTCCATGAAAAATCAAATTTACACAATATCTTACCACAAATCCAGCACTTCAAAGGATAATGGATGGAAAACTCCAACACAAGGAGGGAAACTACAACCTAGAAAAAGCAAGAAAATAATCTTCCAACAACCCTAAAAGAAGGTAGCTATACAAACATAACTCTACTGCCAATAACAAAAATAACAGGAAACAACATTCATTTTTCTTAATATCTCTTAATATCAATGGACTCAATTCTCCAATAACAAGACATAGACTATCAGATTGGATACATAAACAGGACCCAACATTTTGCTGCATAAAGGAAATGCACCTTTGTGAAAAAGACAGACACTACCTCAGAGTAAAAGGTTGGAAAACAATCTTCCAAGCAAATGGCCCCAAAAAAGAAGCTGGAGTAGCAATTCTATTATCAAATAAAATCATTTTTCAACCCAAAGTAATCAAAAAAGATAAAGAAGACACTTCGTATTCATCAAAGGAAAAATGTACCAAGAGGAACTCGCAATTCTGAACATCTATGCTCCAAATGCAAGGGCACCCACATACATAAAAGAAACTTTACTAAAACTTAAAGCATACATTGCACCTCACACAATAATAGTGGGAGATTTCAACACCCCACTCTCATCTATGGACAGATCGTGGAAACAGAAACTAAACCGAGACACAATGAAAGTAACAAAAGTTATGAACCAATTGGACTTAACTGACATCTATAGAACATTCCATCTTAAAACAAAAGAATATATCTTTTTCTCAGCACCTCATGGTACCTTCTCCAAAATAGACCATATAATTGGTCACAAAACAGGCCTCAACAGATACAAAAAGATTGAAATAATCCCTTGTACCCTATCAAACCACCATGGACTAAGACTTGTCTTTGACTTGGACAAAAACAACAGAAAGCCCACATACACGTGGAAACTGAACAATGCTCTACTCAATGATAACTTGGTCAAGGAAGAAATAAAGAAAGAAATTAAAGACTTTTTAGATTTAAATGAAAATTAGGACACATCATATCAAAATTTGTGGGACTCCATGAAAGCAGTACTAAGAGGAAAAATCATAGCTCTAAGTGCCCACAAAAAGAAAATGGAAAGAACGTACATTAATAAATTGACAGCACACCTGAAAGAGTAAGAACAAAAAGAAGCTAATATACCCAAAAGGAGTAGACAGCAGGAAATAATCAAAGTCAGGGCTGAAATCAACCAAGTTGAAACAAAAAGAACTATACAAAATATCAACAAATCCAGGAGCTGGTTCTTTGAGAAAATCAACAAGATAGACAAACCCTTAGCCAGACTAACCAAAGGGCACAGAGACAGTAGTGAAATTAGTAAAATCAGAACTGAAAAGGGAGACATAACAACAGAAACAGGGGAAATTTAAAAAATCATCAGCTCCTACTACAAAGGTCTATACATAACAAAATTGGAAAATCTGGATGAAATGGACAATTTCCTAGATAGATACCAGGTACCAAAGTTAAACGAGGAGCAGATAAACCATCTAAACAGTCACATAACTCCTAAAGAAATAGAAGCAGTCATTAAAAACCTCCCCACCAAAAAAAAGTCCGGGGCCATATGGTTTTAGTGCAGAATTCTATCAGACCTTCCAAGAAGATCTAATACCAGTTCTCTTCAAACTATTCCACAGAATAGAAACAGAAGGAACAATACCCAATTCGTTCTGTGAAGCTACAATTACACTCATACCTAAGCCTCACAAAGTCCCAACAAAGAAAGAGAACTACAGACCAATCTCACTTATGAATATCGATGCAAAAATACTCAATAAAATTCTCGCAAACCGAATCCAACAACACATCAAAGCAATCATCCATCATGATCAAGTAGGCTTTATCCTAGGAATGCAGGGATGGTTCAATATTCGGAAATCCATCAATGTAATCCACTACATAAATAAACTCAAAGAAAAAAAACCACATGATCGTCTCACTAGATGCTGAGAAAGCATTTGACAAAATACAACATCCCTTCATGTTAAAAGTCTTGGAAATATTAGGAATTCAAGGTCCATACCTAAACATAGTAAAAGCAATATACAGCAAGTCAGTAGCCAACATCAAACTAAATGGAGAGAAACTTGAAGCAATCCCACTAAGATCAGGGACTAGACAAGGCTGCCCACTCTCACCCTACCTATTCAATATAGTACCGGAAGTCCTAGCTAGAGTGATTAGACAACAAAAGGAAGTCAAAGGGATACAAATAGGAAAGGAAGAAGTCAAAATTTCACCATTTGTGGATGATATGATAGTATACTTAAGTGACCCTAAAACTTCCACCAGAGAACTCCTAAACCTGATAAACAACTTCAGTAAAGTGGCCCGATATAAAATCAACTCAAACAAATCAGTAGCCTTCCTCTAGTCAAAGGATAAACAGGCTGAGAAAGAAATTAGGGAAATGACACCCTTCACAATAGTCACAAATAATATAAAATATCTTGGAGTTAATCTAACCAAGCAAGTGAAAGATCTCTATGACAAGAACTTCAAGTCTCTGAAGAAAGAAATCGAAGAAGATCTCAGAAGATGGAAAGATCTCCCATGCTTGTGGATTGGCAGGATTAATATAGTAAAAATGGCCATCTTGCCAAAAGCAATCATCTATAGATTCAATGTAATCCCCATCAAAATTCCAAATCAATTCTTCATAGAGATAGAAAGAGCAATTTGCAAATTTATTTGGAACAACAAAAAACCCAGGATAGCGAGGACTATTCTCAACAAGCAAAGAACTTCTGGGGGAATCACCATCCCTGACCTCAACCTATACTACAGGGCAATAGTAATAAAACTGCATGGTATTGGTACAGAGACAGGCATGAAGATCAATGGAATAGGATTGAAGATCCAGAAATGAGCCCACATACCTATGGTCACTTGATCTTTGACAAAGGACTAAAACCATCCAGTGGAAAAAGGACAGCATTTTCAGCAAATGGTGCTGGTTTAACTGGAGGTCAACATGTAGAAGGATGCAAATCAATTCATTCATATCTCCTTGTACAATGTTCAAATCCAAGTGGATAAAAGACCTTAACTTAAAACCAGATACACTGAAACTAATAGAAGAGAAGGTGGGAAAGACCCTCGAATACCTAGGCACAGGGGAAAAGTTCCTGAACTGAACACCAATGGCTTATGCTCTAAGATCAAGAATTGACAAATGGGGCCTCATCAAATTGCAAAGCTTCTGTAAGGCAAAGGACATTGTCAATAAGACAAATTGGCAACCAACAGATTGGGAAAAGATCCTAACCAATCCTACATCCGATAGAGGGCTAATATCCAAAATATACAAAGAACTCAAGAAATTATACTCCAGAAAACCATATAACCCTATTAAAAATGGGGTACAGAGCTAAACAAAGAATTCTCAGCAGAGGAAACTCGAATGGCTGAGAAGCACCTTAAGAAATGCTCAACATCCTTAGTCATCAGGGAAATGCAAATCAAAACAACCCCGAGATACCACCTCACACCAGTCAGAATGGCTAAGATCAAAAACTCAGGTGATAGATGCTGGCGAGGATGTGGAGAAAGAGGAACACTCCTCCATTGTTGGTGGGATTGCAAGCTGGTACAACCACTCTGGAAATCAGTCTGGCGGTTCCTCAGAAAACTGGACATAGCATTACCTGAGGATCCAGCTATAGCACTCCTGGGCATATACCCAGAAGATGCTCCAACATATAATAAAGACATATGCTCCCCTATATTCATAGCAGCCTTATTTATAATAGCCAGAAGCTGGAAAGAACCAAGATGTCCCTCAACAGAGGAATGGATACAAAAAATGTGGTACATCTACACAATGGAGTATTACTCGGCTATTAAAAATAATGAATTCGAGAAATTTTTAGGTAAATGGATAGATCTAGAAATTATCATCCTGAGTGAGTTAGCCCAATCCCCAAAGAACACACAGGGTATTTACTCACTGTTCAGTGGATGTTAACCCAAAAGCTTGGATTAGCGAAGACTCAACCCACAGACCACATGAAGCTCATGAAGAAGGAAGACCGAGAGGGGATGCCTCAGTTCCACTTAGAACGAGAAACAAAAATGCTCAAGGGAGCAAATATGGAAACAAAACATGGGACAGAAACTGAAGGAGGGGCCATCAGGAGACCATTCCACCTGGGTATTCATCCCATGTACAGCCACCTAAGCTAAACACTGTTGTGGATGGCTGGAAGTGCATAATCTGAGGAACATGATATAGCTGTCTCCTTAGAGGTCTGCCAAAGACTAACACACTCAGAGGATGATGCTCACAGTTAACCACTGATATGATCAGGGGTTTCC
This sequence comes from Arvicanthis niloticus, assembly GCF_011762505.2. Classification (NCBI taxonomy): domain Eukaryota; kingdom Metazoa; phylum Chordata; class Mammalia; order Rodentia; family Muridae; genus Arvicanthis; species Arvicanthis niloticus. Next base: position 37,422,503 of record NC_047672.1, on the reverse strand, counting down.
CAATGGAGAACTTAGAGAGAGGACTGAAGGAGCAGAAAGGGTTTGTGACCCCAGGAGGAAAGCAACAATACCAAACAACCAGAGCCCCCCAGGGTCTAAACCACCAGCCTGGGAACACATAGGGAGGGACCCAAGACTCCAGCGGTATATGTAGGGGAGGATGGCCTTATTGGGCATGAGTGGGAGAGGAATTTCTTGGTCCCATAAAAAAATAAACACAGAGTGGGGGGGGAATGTGAGGGTGGGGAGGGGATAGTGAGGGGGGGTAGGTACGGTCACTGCCTCATAGAAGCATGAGGAGGGGGATGGGATAGGAGGTTTCTGGGTGGTGGGAGGAAGTGGGGTAAGGGGATAAAATCTGAAATGTAAATATTACAACTAATTTTAAAAAGGGAAAAAATAAGTTCTTAGAACCAACATCTTTAAGAAATTGTCAGCCCCCTAGGGGAAAACAAAATTTTTTTTCTTGATACTAAAATTTGTTCTGAGAATTGTATATTGAAGAATACACAGCCTTGGTGTATCTACTCATCAAGCATACTGAGCAGACCTGCCCAAACCTCCAATGTCCTGGAATTCCATCTGGATTCAGTGAAGACACAGCGTCAGAGGCTTATCAACTTACTCTTCCCCCTACCCCTCTTCTAATATCTCAACGCCCGTAATCAGCTTGAAGAAGTTAAAGAAGAGTCAGTGTCCCTATTCCCTGGGCTTGGGGACTAATGTGGTTAATAATGGTCTGTCTTTCTAGGGAAAAGTAGTGGTTTTGTTGGAACAGGGAGGATTAGCTAGGACTTATTGCATAGCCATAACCTATTGGTAGAAATCTGTATAATTATTATCAAGATGAAGTTATAATTTCTTAAATGGTACAAAATTTACTTTGATTTCAAATTTAAGGTTTTCATTGGTACGAGCTTCTTATTAATATAAAAGTGAGATGAATATTGATACTCTCATGGGCATTGTGCCTGTATAACACATTTAGGAATACAAGGCCTAGACTCAGTCCTTCTTTAACTTTTTTAACTGATCTGGGATGGTTAACCTATGAGTTAAGGGACTATAGCAAATTCATGGCTTTAAGTTTATTGTTAGGAGCTTTCCCATATTTTATTTACAAGTAGCTGAGAGTGAACAGACAATAGTCCAGTTTACCTTACATGGATAGTTGGTTTTCAAAACGTCAGAAGTCCATAGAATTGACGCTACAAATATTTATATATTAATGTCCATTATGATCTGAGACCTGTCTGCTCCTGACAGCTTCCTGTCGTGGATTCTAAGAAGAAATTGAGCATCCTTGGAATTACTCCAGTTGTGTGGTGACAGCCACTAGGCAAGAATTGCCTCTTTCCATCTGCAGACAAATTACTGTCTAGAAAAGGACACACATGAAGAATAGTTGACTGATTATATCTGCCTAGACAGAGTAATCAGCCCTTAATAATCCTGCATCACTAAGGTCTGTCAGATGATTCTGGGCCAGAAGGCTGAAGATCTGATGCTCCAACGTTCGGTAGTATAGGGGCTTTTCAGGTGTTCAGCGGTCTCTATAAATTGGCTAAGTTATAGAAGCTATATTTAGTGCTTCCCATAACTTCAGTTAACTCAGTCATTCTGGATTTCTGATGGGGTTGAAGACCTATAGTTTCATAGCCAATCCTGGATATTTACTTTGAGAGAAAAGATCTGAGTGGATGGTTTTCAGTTGACATTCATTCTAAAGCCAAGAAAAAAGCCAGGTTCAAAACTAAGTGTTTTAGTTAGGAGAGATGACAGAGGTTCTGGTTAGTCAACAAAATGATGGACTGGGTATTAGGACTATCTTGTACCTCACTGGTACAATTAGGAATGATTATGCTCTAACTGTATTTTTAGAGAAAAGTTTTATTTTAACAGGAAGGGTGATATGTAGGAGGAGCTAAGTGGGAAGTAGTACTGAGAGGAAGAGATGGAGTAAGGAGAGAAGATGAAGGAGAGGAGAAGCTAGGTGATGAGAGAGAGAAAGAGAGAGGGGGCATGGAGGCAGATGTGCACATGTCTCCACCAGTCAAATTTAGTTTTTATATCTAGGTTGGGTATTGGGTTACGCTTCTGATTGAGCATTACCAAACTTATAAATCCTTTGATTAACATTTTTAAAAAAAATTGTATAAAAGCAAAAAGGAAAGGGGGCATGGAAGAGGGGTTTTCTAGGGAGGGGAAATGGGGAAAGGGGATGGCATCTTAAATGTAAATAAAATATAAAATAAAATTTAAAAAAATAGAAAAAGTTATGACCACTTGGTTGTAAGTTTAATGATCCTTTCTTACATTTTCAAGCAACTAGAAAAAATGAATCCCAAACAAAGTAAATACTCATACATCATTTAGAAAAATTTGATGTTGTAGGTATAAGCAAATGCCTTCTTGAAAGACCAATTAGGAAACCATAATTTCACTTCTTTCTTTTCTTGAAGTGCAGTTTTAGATGTGGAGGGCTGGATGTGGAATTTGGAGATGAAGAACCCTGAGTACTTTTTCCTTAGCTGTCCTCTAGCAGTTAAATCTCACAGTTTATTTCTGACAGTGAGATTCCAGTATAATTTATCTATGTCAAATCGGCTACCCAGAGAAGGCAGACAGGAGAGGATGATGCTCCAGCTATGAGGAGAAGAGCCCCAGCAGGGAGATGGGCTGTGTTTGAAAATACCTACAATATTCTACCACTTTCTTCCTCAGAATTCACTTTATTTTCCTCCAGGCAATTTTGCACGAATTCTTTGGCTATTAAATTTAAACAATGCTTATTTCCCTAACAATAAACAGAAAACCCAAGTTCTTGGTATCATTTATCCATATGATTATAATCTTGCTTATTGGAACTAAAAGACAACTAAGATATGGCTTCTAGAGTTCTAGGTCTTCCACACCTTACTTCCCAACCCCATGCTCAACACTAGTATTCCTTATTCCACCTCACTTCTTTCATTCTTCTCTCTTGTCTCAAGATTGTAACTTAATGGATTGCATTTATCTTTCCTAGTATGTTTCCATTTCTGTCCACCTAGACTTTGGAAAAATTTTATTGTTAGATTCATATCATTTGATTTCTTCTATCATGCCTTACTTGGTACCTCAGAGGACTGAGCATCAATTACAGACTGACAGATAGGCATCGAGTAAAAAGATTGAAAGGAAGGGTGTATGGCAGATGATTATTGTAGCTATTTTAGGATCAGGCACTTTATCTCTAGACCTGTTCTTATTTATTATTTTCCCTAGAATATAGAGCAACGCCAACAACCCAGAAACAATCAATATATTTTCCAAGAAAGCACAAGCAGTCACTCCTAAAAGAAACAGATACTGCATTAGAAATCAGCCTCCAGCTGGTTCCTCCTAAATTGAGCCAGATGTCTTATTCTTGAATTATGGTAGCTATATGGGCTTGGAGAAAAAAAAAAAGACAGAGAAAGATGTTACTGTACCCTGCATCAGTCTGCCAGGTAAAAGGCAGAACCAGTGGGGAAAATAGGACCTCCTAGGTATTCTCTGGAGGGTGTAAATGGTGTGAGAGATTTTTGTGTATCTTCTCCTGTGATTACAAAAAACCACACAGTTTACATTTTCTTAAAGTCTCATCAAGTAGCCTTTATCTTCTGCTGAGTGATTCTGCTCAGAGTCTGTAGTGTAAGATCAGAGCCACTTCCCATTTACATTAAAAAATGTTACTTATCTGGGCACCGAAAACTGATAATATGAAAGGACCATAAGTCAGCTGAATAAACGAGGAGAAAAGAGCTAACCATTTACAATAAAAATCGCTGAACTCTCATGCTACCACTTAAGCAGTTTGCAGGAAAAATAGGAGGGAAGATCCATGATTTCAGTTAGATATTAAATAACTGACAACCAAAAGCAAGTGTTATTATTCTAAGTTGTGAAACCTATATTCAATGACATGTTGAATGTCACATTCTATTTAGATCCTTGGCTATTATATAGGGGTTGATAGTGATTTAATATAACATCTAATTTCCATCTGAAAAAAAAATATAGATTTTGTCATTCTTCAAGATCTGAAATGCTGTAACACCACCATGATCAATGCATAGAAAATTTCATACCAGGAAGCTTTGTTTTGTGTAGCACATGAAAAATGCTGTATAACTTTACATGTAAGGTACATTCTTAATCACCTGTCATTCATCTGCCTATCTATCTATCTATCTATCTATCTATCTATCTATCTATCTATCGTCTGTCTACCTATTTATCTATCTAGAGTTATGGATTTAAACAATTATGGAAGCCGAAAAATCACACAATATCTAGGATAAAAAATGGGGCCCCAGTACCATCAGTTGTACACTTTGTAAGCCCATGTGAAGGGATTGTGATCTCAATCTGAAGGCCTCGGAACTGGAGTGCATAGAGGTTAGGAAGGTTAACTCTCCAGGGTAAGGCTTCAGTCAGAGCTGTGGGGTCATTCTTTACTTTGATCTTCTGTGCTATCCAAGCCCTGAGCTTAATGAAAATGCTTCCTTAGATTGTGTAGCATGACACACTATACTCACTTTGTTAAGTTAAATGCTAATCTCTTCTGAAACATTCTCACTAAATGTTCCAAAGCAATGCTTAACCATAGACATCCTGAAACCTACACATTTACCATTAAAATTAGCAATCTGATCTCACTCTACCACAAGTCAATCTAGTCAGACTCTACAGCCCTGTAACAGGAATGCATTTGGGTTTCTAAGAAGAGTCATTCTTCCCGGCACTGAAATCTGGAAAACACTCTTCCTGTGCTTCTTATAAAGACAAGATAGTACAATGAATTTCACATTCCCATAATAAATATAGCAGTAAGTTTCAAATACCATTTGAATGAAGGCCAATGCCATTGCCAAAGCATAGTTTAGCAGACATAATCTCAGCAAGGCCCACAAAAACCTGATGTCTAAATACGCTTTTGGTATCTAGATTGGACAAAGAGTAAATTTAGCCCCCAGGTGAATGGTTTCCAGTGATTGTGTTACATAGCTAGTTTGAAATTAATTGTCTTGAAGGCTATTGAAGATAGACCCTTTTCTTCTAATCAGCTTCAGGTTCCACCCACTGTATTCCTAGTCACACAAAATTTTTTTAAACTTTTTATTCTTTGTGACTTTCACATCATGCACCCCAATCCCACTTATCCCTTCTCCCCTCATACCTGTTCTCCATCCTTGCAACCCACCCCAAACAGAGAAAAAATTTTTCATTGTGGAAGCTGTAGTGTGTCACGGTGTGTCTCTCAGTATACTTCTTTTGCCACACTTCTTTGCAAATGATCATTGTAATGACTCATCAGTCTGTTACAAGGTCTTTGGCTTCTGCTACTTTATCAAAACTGGAACCTCATTGTATCTCCTCTCAGATATCCTGTATTTGTACTGTGCCATAGAAATTCTGTAGTTTTGAATCTGTAGGACCAGCCTTTTCATGCAATCCAGCAATTCATCAGTAGGATAGGTGATGGGGAGGACCAATTTCAAGCCCTGGATCAAGGCCTGAGAAGTATCTAAGCTGATCAGCCCACTGGCTTTCTCACTCTTATGCCCTGGGGAGGGGGCGGGGAATGGATGGCTAACTAGCAACTCACACATCCAGAGCCAACTCTACCCTGTTGCCCAGGTGAGGTGCAGGGCCTGTTTTCCTGGGTGTTGCAGCCAATGATGGATAGGGAAAGTTCTCCCACTTTCATGACCCAGCGGCCAGTTCTTCTACCTGCCATTGATGGTGAGGGACAAGGAAAGGGAAGAGAGCTCCTCTCAATTATCCATGCCATTGCTCTGTGGACAAAAGGCAAAGCTGACTCTCCTGCACTCTCTCCTCAGGGCTGGCTCACCTGCAACTCCTGCAATGTGAGGGCTACTCTCTGGAGTATTGCAGCTGGTTAGGGACAGGGGCAGCTCTCCTGCTCTCATGCTTCCAGAATCATTTCTTCCACAATGCTCAGGTGAGGGGTGTGGCCACTTCTGCCCAACCTTCAGACATCTTCAAGTCTTGGGATTGCAGCCCTGATCAAGGATATCAGCCTGGTGTTTGGTAGTAATAGAACCTTGCTGCTGCAAAGTCATGGACTCAGAGGTACCCCACCCGTAGGGAGAAGTCAGGCAAAGACCTTACCATCATCCCAGGAGGCATCAATAGCTACTCAAATTAGGCAGTTTCTTACTACCCTTGAGTTTCCATTTCTGCATCTTTTCATTTCACCTACATTCTTTTGTTTCCTTTTTTTTCTTCCTCATTTATCTATCACTTACTTGCCCCTCTTAGTGCTGTTTGGGGTCTCTCATGTGTGTTCTCAGGAGTACTATACCCCTATTGTGGATTATGGTGCTTGGCAGGGTTCTTCTCTGGCATGGTTTGCTCCCCAAGGCCTGAGCTATGTCAGCTTGGTGGTCATCTCAGGCTAGTTTCCGGTCTGGGCTTCATGACAATGGCTGCTGGTTATCTCAGGTTTACTCCCTGAACAATCAGCCTAGTGGACCCTTGTGGTGGTTGTCTGTCTTGGGCTCACCCCTGCCAGGGGAGAGTCCCAAGCAGGGCTCTTTTAGTGTCTGGGCTTTCTCTCCATCCTGGGAGCACATCTGGTCCTGCCTAGTGTCAGACTTGTGGTTGTCTCAGGCTCCCTGTCCCCCTATTTTTTTCAGAGAACATCCTTCAGATGTTTCTAGGTCAGAACACTGAGTCAGCCTCTCTCCTCTCTGCCACATACTGATGCACATGTGACACAACAGCTATGTCTATAATCCTTCAAGGGTCAGGCTTACACAGTTTTTTTTTAAAGAAAGAGGAAAGTATCACAATTTCCCTTTCTTAAGCTTTAGAATACATATGAAATGGAAGAAGATGGAATTAGCATCTTGTGTTGTGTTGTGTTGTGTTAAAGTCTACTAAGTGAAAGCAGTTTCCTTGTGGGAAACCATGCTTATTTTGTTTGCACTAGTTTAATTCCTTTCTTTGTTAATGTGCAGATATGATGTCTGAACTGCCAGAAACATGATAACATTACTAACTAGCAGAAGGCTTTCTAGTAAAGAACAAAGACACACAATTGTTCCCTCTTTAGAATTAATCTAAATGGACATGTCAATCACCTAATAGAAAAATGCCCTTCAGAATAGCTGTGGCTTCCAAAATGTTAAGAAAACCATGTATAGCCTACCTAAACATGTAGACTAGCATAATCATCCATTTAGTTGTGGTCCAGTTTCAGTCATTGGGAGTGTTTTTCTCTACAATGGTTCCTTTGGTCACTGCTCACTTTCATCTGTTAGGGTTTCTCATATTAATCTCTAGTACATTCTTCCTGTCTTTCACACTATACTTTTGAAATTCCATCTGATTTCATTTGCTGAAGAACAACACCAAGACTGGGGAAAACACAATGAAGACAGAGGTTCTTGTAACAATTGCTATTATATTTCATAGGGCAAACAACCAGAACAATGCAATATTAAAGATTACAATGGTGGCTATCCATTTATACAGTCTTTTGATTATGAGTAAGGTGTCAACGAAGAGGTAAATCTCTTGAAGCAGATATTCATTCACAGATGAGGAACTTCAACTGCTGTACACATAACATACAGAATTAATTTTTATTGGGTTGACAGTACATGTTTGGAGAGATGGCTCAGTGGTTAAAAGCACTGGATGCTCTTCCAGAGAACCTAGGTTCAATTCCCAACACCCAAATGACAGCTCACAAATGTCTGAAACTCTAGTCCCAGAGTATCTTAAACCCTCACACAGACAAGTGTTCAGGCAAACCACCAATGAATATAAAATTTAAAATATATTAAATATTACAAAATGTGAGGAAAAACACAGTAAAATATCTTAGTGACATAGGAATATTTTACATATTTTATAGCCTAAGAATTGAAATTAAATGAAAAATATATAAAGTAATTTCACAATCCACAAATTTTCATTGTGAAATACTCTTAGAAAATGCATAATCCGTGGGCTGAAAACATTTCAGGTTCCTATCTGACTTCCAGCTCTTTCATTGCCCAGAGGAAAGCCATCATTCTAAGAACAAGCTTATCAATGTAGATGAGCAAATACAACTAATTTTCAAAGGTCATTCCCCCAGGTGTTTGGCTGCTTTTAGATCTGCTCTAGTGTATTCAAATGTGTGTAAGTGTTCACCCGAATAAGCCACTTCATGGTTTCTTTAGGCAATTTCAACAGAAATCCTATGCAGGAATCCATACTAGCATTGCTAAAATTTAGAGTAAGTCAGTCACAATTGAAGTCAGCATTTCAATTATGAACTATTTTATTTATGCCAACCATATTTTGCAAGTGAACTGAATAAATTAACTTGATAACTCAAAGTGGTACAAAGAAACACACTGCTTCTACTGTTTAGAAGAGTTTAGTGCTTAAAGATCAAACATTTCTTCAAAACAGAATTAATTTGCTGTATAGATAAAAATAGAGAGAGTAACAAATGTCTCTGACTGTGCTAACATCTAGGACTGACCTTCTGGATATATATTTTAGAATCCTACAGTTGTCCATATGATAAATAATTACTGAATTATTTGTTTTGGCATAAAAAGAGTAAAATAAGAGTTTCAGCTTCATTTCTTAATTGCTTTTTTATCTAAGGTATATAATTTATTCTCTGTCACCCCAAACAAAATAGAGGTAGAGTAATTATATTGGTCTTACAATAAATTGGAAAATTAAATAAGTTAATAGTGATAAGAATACAACAAAGGTTAATAGTTGAAAACATTTAGTATCACTTTAATGACTGCATCTGGAAATTACTAACTTGCATTATAACTTAAAAATACTTTATGTTCAGCCCTGAGAGAAAACGAGGTAGACTGCCTGAATATCTTCCTTGTCTACCTCTACATCCAATCCCATTATCTCAACCTCAGTCCTGTAATAGAAAACCTTCTTCAGTCACACTTTCCTCTCTGACCCCAATTCTGATGGATAACAAAGATGTTTTCCAACCTTTCTTCTCCCAACACATCCCTGTATACCAGCCTCCAAAAGCCTCAGGCACTCACTGGAAACACACCAGCTGAGCAGGGGTATAGAAACAGCTTAACTAACTGAATACCCTCACCATCCCCCTTCACTTCAAAATTCAATCTCTTACTCGTATCCCCAGTTTATCAGCAGAATATGTCTCTGCCTCTTTTTCCATGTTCTGTGGACATATCTTTCTCTTCTAACCTCCCTCACCCTATGCCTGCCAGAAAACCAGGTATGCTGCCTGAAGATTCTCTCTTCTCCTTCTCTTCCCCTGATCCAATGTCCCAGTCTCATTTTCTGATTTGCAGCTGTTCACTTGCTGCAACTTTCCTTTCACCTTTGCCCACATCTCTTGGAGAATCTCACAGACTGTCCCTTTCTAACCTCCCTGTCCCTGCTTGCTGCTTTTTTCCAGCCCTTACTCCAACTCTGTGCTAAACCACAGGCCACTACTGCCATGGAGAAGGTAAGTCTTATATAGATATTCCTCTCTTCTTCTGTTCTTCTGTCTATAAACCCCAGCGCCATCCCTAGCACTATATCAGACCCCCAAGAGTGACCTTTCTGCACTGTCTCCACCATTCTAAGGAGACAAAATTTCCTTATTGAATGCTCTGAATTCTTTCTCTTACAGATGTCCTCAGGTCCCTAACCTATCCCATATTCTTAAATATTAGCTCCCAATGCAGAGAGACACATTTAACCTAGAGCTGCTTGTGGCCACAACTATCAGGTCCAAAGAAAATGTCCTATCAGGTTACACACAGGTATCACACTCTGAGAAAATCCAGATAGGAAACAGAAACCAAAGAACAAAACATGCACTTAATGGAGACACTCAGAAATCAGCACCTAGGCCTATAATCAGTCCCAGATGCTTAGATGTCAGCACAAAACCACAACCAATAATAGCAGAGTAATATGTCTCCATTAAAGCCAAGCTATCTTACCACAGCAGGCTCTAAATATTCCAATATAGCTAAAGCACGAGAAAAAGACCTTTAAATTGTCTATATGAAGATGATTAAGGTCATTAAAGAAGAAATTGATAAACACTTTCTAAAATCCAGGAAAATAAAAGCAAACAATGAAAGGAAATCAATAAAACTGTTCAAAACCTGATAATGAAAATATAACCAAAAACATCCTAAGAGAATGCTGAAAATAAAAAAATAATAGTAACTCAGACAGTAACTACAAGGAAATTTTCACCAACAGAATACATAATATGGAAGAGAAAAATCTTAGGTGTTGAAGACACAATAGAAGAAATATATGCATCCATCAAAAGAAGTTAAACTAAAATGAAAAACTCCTGACAGAAAACATTCAGTAAATCTGAGACTCCATGAAAAAAAAACTAAGATTAATAGAAATAGAAGAAGAAACCCTGTCAAAGGCCTCAGAAAGTATTTTCTACAATATCATAGAAGAAAAATTTTCTAACGTAAACAAGAAGATGACTATAAAGTTACAATAAAATACAGAACAACAAATAGAATAGACCAGAAAAGAAAGAACACTCTCATATAATAATAAAAACATTAAACATACCAAACAAAGACAGAATATTAAAAGCTGCAAGGGAAAAAGACAAGGTGATGTGTAAAGGGAGATCTATTAGAATTACACCTGACTTCTCAAGAGAGACTCTAAAAGCCAGAAGAACATGGACAGATGTACTGGAGACCACAAATGGCAGTCCAGACTCCTATACACAGCAACACTTTCAAACAGCATGATGAAGAAAATAAAGTATTTTATGATCAAGCCAAATTCAAACAATATCTATCTATAAGTCCAGCCCTACAGAATATTCTAGAAGAAAAAACTCCAACCTAAGGAGGTTAAGTACATCCATAAAAAATAGAGAATAAATAAACTTATACCATTAAAATCAAAAGAAGATACAGATACACACACACACACACACACACACCACCACCACCACCACCACCACCACCTTTACCACCACCACCACCACTACCATCACTGCCACCACCACCACTTCTACCACTACCGTCACCACTACCAAAACAACAGAAATCATCAATCATTGGTTATTTATTTCTATCAGTATCAGTGGACTCAATTCCATAATAAAAAGACACAGACCTTATGGTGCTGCCTTAAACCATGATGATGTCTGTGGGCCCTCCTGGTGACAGGGTCTGTGTAGGTCTGAGTGGTTTGTGCTACAATCTGAGACCATGGTGATGTCACTCCCCTTTTGCCACAAAGGGCTATGTTGGAGTCCATGGTCATGCTGTACCCAGGATCTGGGTTGATGTTCGTGATCTATGTTAACCACCCAGGACCATGTACATGCCTATGGACTGTGCTGGTATATGATGTCTTGTTGATGTCTGTGGGGCATGTTGCCTGCACCAGGGCCATCTTGATATGAGTGTCTTTGAAGAAGCCAGCCTCAAAACTTCCCTAGAAACCAAGTGGCTAGCACTGGCCTCAGCACTTCCCCAGAAGCCAAGCTGTTGGCACTGCCTCAGCATTTCCCCCTCATCCCCATGCACACAGAAGCCCCCAGCCCCACCCCATTCCTTCCTGGCCACCTGATGCAGCTAGTGCCAAGGATCCACAAATCAATAGCAACTCCCTAAGTGTGAACCCCCATCCTAGGAATGACAGTATCAGCCTGAGAACAGATAAACAAATGCAGCTTTTAGCCTCCATGCCTTCAAAGCTAGCATCCTAACTGATGGATGGCCAACCACTCTCCAACACAGGTCGCTTATGGTTTTGGAAAAAGCAAAAACCATACATCCTTAAAAAGAAATCAAGCCAATTACATGTTCCAGGCAGCTGTGACCAGTTTGTAAAATCATGATAGATTCCCTTATCCACTGTGTAACCCCCCCACACCTCCATGTAACCTGCTTGTATACATTCCCTAAACCCCTAGACATGGGGCCACAATTTTGCTCTGTGCAATTTGCGGTCTAAACCTGGGTTTGAATTAAAGGCTCTTATGTTTCTCTATGACAGATATGGCAATTCTTTGAGATCTCTTGGAGACCCCGAGACCTGGGCATAACAGCCTGAGCTGCCACCTGAGGTCATGGTGATATCTTTTGTCCTAGCTATTTCCCAAGGTCTTCTCTGGGTCCATGGTCCTACTGCATCTGGAGGCCAAATCCATGATCTGTGCTGTCAAAAGAAATCATGTGGAAGCTCATGACCTGTGCTGTGACTCTGACTATGAAGAGCAAGGAAGCTACTTTGGCAGTGGTATCCATGACTACAGATATACAGTTGAAAAAGTGTGACATAGAAGGTGTGATATTTTGAATAAGCTTGATTCAGGGAGTAACACTATCTGGAGGTGTGGTCTTGTTAGAGTAGGTGTAGTCTTGTTGGAGGAAGTGTGTCACTATGGGTATGGGTCATGGTGTCTGTTCACAGTAGTAAAATCCTAAGTGAGACAGAAGTTGGTACCAGGAGCTGGGGTATTGCTGTGATAGGCATACCCATGGTTTTGGGTTTTTTTGTTTGTTTGTTTTTTGTTTTTGTTTTTGTTTTTGTTTTTGTTTTGTTTTGTTTTGTTTTGAAGAATGTTGTTTTGGAGTCTTTGGATTTGGAAAGCTTTAAATGGGACTTAATTTGGGGTATCCTAGTAGGATTTTGAAGACCTTGTTGCTGTGAGCAATTTGAGCTATGTAAACCTGGCTTCATATGAGGTTTCAATGGAGAAGAATTTTAGTATATAATATAGAGACTGCTTTTGTGACATTTTGGTAAGGAATGTGGCTTCTTTGTGCCCTTGTCTGAAGAGTCTACCTGAGGCTAATGTTAAGAGATTTATATTAATTGTATTGACAAAAGAAATCTCAAAAAATTCAAGGAGAGACTTTGTTCTTTAGTTTAGTCTCATGAAGAGCATTCTGATCAAACATAGCAAGCTTAAAAAGAAAAAAATATAAAATGTATGGTTCAAGTAATGATAAAGGTGCACCAGAAAGTGAAATGGAGCATAATTCTGTGTTCAAGGAGATAAAAAGTTTGCCGGGCAGTGTTGGCGCATGCCTTTAATCCCAGCACTTGGGAGGCAGAGGCAGGCGGATCTCTGAGTTTGAGGCCAGCCTGGTCTACAGAGTGAGTTCCAGGACAGCCAAAGCTATACAGAGAAAACTTGTCTTGAACCCCCCCCCCCAACAGAGAGAGAGAGAGAGAGAGAGAGAGAGAGAGAGAGAGAGAGAGAGAGAGAGATAAAAAGTTTTAAGAGACTGGTAATCTCAGGCCAAGATTACACCCAGCTAAACTTATTGCAGTTGAACAAGGGATAGTTTGGACTTATAATTTATAATAAATACAATCCAGAAATGGAGGGCACATTTGTGGCCCAGATCTTGAGGCTGGAAGACATAGGCTTTAGATCTGAATCTTGAAGAACAGTGGCCATGAAAAGCTTAGGCCTGTGCATAGTAGTCCATACCATTAATCCCAGGAGACAAAGTCAAGCAGATCTCTGAGTTCAAGGCCAGCCTAGGACAGATCAAATTCTAGGTGAAAAAAAAAGTTTAAGTCCAAGTGTGGTAGTACATGCTTTTAATCCTAGCATTCAGGAGACAGAACCATGAAGATCTCTGAGTTCAAGGTCAATTTACAGAGCAAGTTTCAGGGCAGCCAAACTTGAGCAATTAAAGAGTTGGAAAACAGAAAGCTGGTAATAGAATAAGAGGAAGAGGCATGTTCCAGCCCTAGCAAGCAACAGAACTCAGCAGCTTTGGCCATGTGGCTGTGGCTTTAGAGTCATGAATAGAAGGGAATACTGGGACAATTGATGCTGGTTAGCTGGAGCTAAGAAATTAGGAGTGATTAAGAAGAGACCAGGATCAGTGAGATGAAATCTTCTGGAAAGTGTTTTCTGAGAACACAAAGAAACTGTGTTCTAGAGATAGCCAAGGTTGTACCCCATGGTGCAGCTGGACTTGGAAATGTAAAAGTATAACCAGGTGGTTACATTACTTTGAAGTTATGAAGGGGTTGTGGAAAGCAGCTGAGTTTTGGCACTATGAAAGGGCAGGGAAGGTCATTTGGGAAGATACAGACTCAGTTGGAGTTGATGGCCCAAGACTGAAGAGCTCATGCAAAGAAGCTGAGGCTTGGCACCATGAAGAGTGCCTATGAGAGGCTATTGGTGAAGCCTAGTTGCAATGAAAGACCCCAGCATATTAGAGATGCCAGTACCATGGGATGATCACCAAGAATAGCAGCAGTGGTGGATCAGAGTCAATCAGACTCCACTCTACAAAGGGTAGAGTGGTAGATTTGACTCAATCCTTTGGAGGAGCCCAGAAGATAATGTGTGGATACCAGATATTGAAACAAGAAACTGTGAAGTTGAAGTTGACTTGGAAATCCCAAGATGTTAAAGATGCCAGAGCTGTGGGATACCTGCCACGGAAAGCTGTTAACAAGGAGTGGAACTATCCCAGGAGAAAGAAGTTTATTACAGTCAACAAAGAGGATGAAAAGGGAGTTGGAGATTTGAACACTGCTTTGACATCAGACATGGAAATGTAGAGTTTGAAGTCTATCCTGCTGATTTCCTTTCTTGATTAGGGGATTATAGTTAACTGAAGAGATCTTTAACTTTGGATTTCTAACATTGTTGAGACTGGGGACTTTAGAACTTGGAATAAATGTATTTTGCATTATGCTATGTTTAGGTATGTCCTCCATAGACTCATTTGTTTGAACAAGCCCTGGGGGCTAGTGAGTGGAATGTGGTAGTTTGACTCTTGGCTCAGGGAGTGGCACTATTTGGAAATGTTGGCTTGTTGGAGGACGTGTGGCTTGGTTGGAGGAAATGTGTCACTATGTATGTGTTCTTTAGGACCCTTGACCTTGCTTAGAAGCCAGTCTTCTTCTATAGGCCTTCAGATGAAGATGTAGAACACTCAGTTTTTCCTGCACTATGTCTGCCAGGATGCTGTCATGCTCCCTCCTTGATGATAATGGACTGAATCTCTGAACCTGTAAGCCATTCCCAATTAAATGTCCTTATAAAAGTTGCCTTGCTCATAGTGACTATTAATAGCAGTTAAGCCCTAATTAAGACAGAAGGCTTATGTTACAACTGGTACCCACCTCTCTAGTGACAGCTTAAACAGGAAACCATCAAAGACAATGTTTTAAAAATGTGATAAGGATGATAAAGTGTAGCTCTCCCCAAGTAATGGGATTCAGTGGGAGCTAAGAGAAGAAGGGCTCAATACTAATAAGGGACAGGGCCCCGAGAGTTTGACAATACTACAGTCAATACATAAATAACACACACATACAAACAAAGACACAGACCCAATATAAGGGAAGCAAAAACAGAATTCATCTTCTGCTGCATATAAGAAACACACCTCAACATCAGAGATATATTCTATATAGGTTGAAGGGTTGAAAAGAGATATTCCAAGGACTTAGAAAGCAAGCTAGTATAACCATCTTAATATCCAATAAAAGTAGACTTAAAACTAAAACAAATTAAAAGAGATAGGAAAGGACACTTACTATGTAGTCAAAGAAAAAAATCTATCAAAATGACCTTTCAATTTTTAAAGTCTATGTCCCAAACACAAAGGCACCCAAGTTCACATAAGAAACACTACTACTACGTTTATCACATATGGATCCTCTCACACTGACAGTGGGAGACCTAAGTGCCCAACTCTCACCAATGGACAGACCATAATGACAGAAACTAAACAGAGAAATACTAGAGCTAACAAACATTACAAACCAAATGGACTTAAGAAATATTTTAAAGAACATTTCACAGAAACACAAAGGAATATACCTTCTTCTCTGTACCTCATGAAACTTTCTCTAAAATTGGTCACACATTCAAAAACAATGCTAATCTCAACAGATACAAGAAGATTAAGTTAACTCTCTGCATCCTATCAGATCAAAATAGATTAAAGGTGAGTACCAACAATGCCAGAAGCAGCAGAAAACTTACATTCTCATGAAAAGTTAACAAATCTCTATTGAATGAAAAGTTTATCAATGCATAAAGCAAGAAAGAATTAAAAACCTGGAATTCAATGAAAAGGTATACACTGTATATTCAAAATTATGGGCCACAATGAAAGCAGTTTTAAGAGGCAAGTGACTTCATTTTTAAAAACTGCAGAGATATCATACTAGTGACTTAACAGAACACCTGAAATCTCTAGAACCAAAAGAAGTAATCATACATAAATGGAGTAGATTCAAGAAATAATAAAACTGAGGGATTGAATCAATAAAATAGAAATAAAGAGAACAACATGAAGAAA
This sequence comes from Arvicanthis niloticus, assembly GCF_011762505.2. Taxonomy (NCBI): domain Eukaryota; kingdom Metazoa; phylum Chordata; class Mammalia; order Rodentia; family Muridae; genus Arvicanthis; species Arvicanthis niloticus. The sequence continues at coordinate 37,406,166 of NC_047672.1, read as the reverse complement.
CAATGAAGCAAAAAAGTTGGTTCTTTGAGAAAGGATTGCATTTTATTGAGAAGTTGTCCAAAGGGGTCCGATGGAAATCCCCAAACAACCTAAGCTGTTTGGTTCTTGCTCAGATTGCTCTCTTCAATCTGATTATGGGGTACCATTGCTGAGAACAGCACCCTCACAACTCATTGCACATGGAGAAGATAAGGTAGAGCCTACATGGAACCTTCACTACTGTGTTCTAGTGTCTTTGGTGCAGGAAAAACTCTACAAGCTACCAAAAGAGAAATGTAAACTCCAGCCAAGCTACAAAACTGTGGCATACAAATAGTTCCTGAAAGATATGCTTAGCGCAACAGTGGCACAGCACTTGTAGAAGTAGCCAACCCATGTCTGATTCTATTTAGGCCCACTTCATGAGACAGAACCTATACCTTGGGTGACCAAGAAACAGAATCTAAATAGCCCAGAAACCAAAACCAAACACTACCAGTCTGAAAAAATAACAATAAATGGCTCCAAATGATATTCTGCTGTGCTCATAAAGCAGTGCCCTATTTAACAACCAAAGAAAGGCTCCTCCTATAACAGATGGGAACAAATACACATAAACCCACAGACGAGAGAGACAGAGAGAGAGACAGAGAGAGAGAGAGAGAGAGACCTTGGAGCACACAGCTCTAAATGGGAAGACTCAATCAAATGTCTCTCTCTGAGCTCAGAGAATGCTGCAGAAAAATAATCTGAAAGAATCTAAGAGTCAGAATGAGTAGAGGACACGAAGAGAAAAAGTCCTCTGAATCAACTAAGAAAAGTTCATAAAAAGTTAGAGACTGAAGAAGCAAGAAGAGAGTCTACACAGGTTTATTCCAGTTCCTCTGTATATGTATTATAGCTTTCAGCTTAGTGTTTTTATGGGACTCCTGAGTGTGAGAATGAGTGGGTCTCTGATTCCCGTGGCTACTGTTGGGGCTTTTTTTTTTTGTTCTGTGGGTTGCTGTGTCCAACCTCAAGGAGATTGTTTTTGTTCATATTATCATAGTTTATTTTGTCGTGTTTGGTTGTTTCCTCTTAGAAACCTGTTTTCTAATGAAAGATAAAAAAGCAATAAATCCAGATAGGAGGAAAGATGGAGAGGGACTGGGGGGAATGGAGTAAACGGAAACTGTAATAAAGATATGAGAAAAGAATTTATCTTCAATAACAAAATATTTTTTAAAAAAATTAAAAATACTTTATTAAAACACCCAAACACAAAAACATTAACGATATAGTAAAATGATCCTGTGTTTCATCCAACTTTATTAGACATCAACATTTTTTTATTACATCTATTGGAGATTCATTTTATTGATTTTTTGAAAGTTAATTTAAGGCGTTCATTTAACTTGAACATTATGATGCTCTACTTACTAACATTATTTAAAATACAGCTACATAGTATAGTATTACAAATTAAAAATTAAAAGAAATCAGTATCTCATTATGCTGTGCCCATTTTAACTTCCCATTTGTCTCATTAGAGAGAGGGACTTATAGGAATAGAGGAAGGGGAAACTATAATAAAGTTATGAGAAAAAATTCTATTTTCAACAAAATTTTTTAAATTAAAAATACTTTATTAAACCCCCAAACACAAAAACAGGTTTGCCTATTTAAATTGGAATCCATGTGGAAGTACTGCTTTATGTAATTAGCTGATAATTTAATATCTGAAACACATTGTCCTTTCTTTTACAAGGTTCAGGAAGTAGAAAATTAGTGTGATAATATTACCTTCATTCTAGTGTTGGCTTTAAATGAATAATGGAATTAGACAACAGTCAACAACAGATAATAAAATTGTTAAGTGAAAACTCACTACTAAACATTTAATAGGACAAATAGATATCATTTGAACCCTCTGTTTATCGTGTTTCTCCAGTGGTGGCATAAAACATATGCTTATAATAAGTGTAACAATTTGAAGATATATTGAACCTATTTTTTGTTAAAATCAAACAGAAAAACGAGACAAACCACATTCACTGTCTCCTGATCATTACAATTATGCATCACTACACCCATTTTCTCATTCATTTTATAGATTCAAAACAAATAAATCTAAAACAAAGAAGTTTGTCAACATATCTTTTAAGGTACTATGAAGTATTTTAGTTGATAATCTTTAGGAAAACAATTTAAATTCTGGTTTGATTTGTGTCATATTGCTAATTGTCAATTGGGCAACATCTAGAATCATCTTGTCATATGGGCTTCTGGGTATGTGTGGTGAGGTTTTGAGCTTGATTGTGCTAATTGATGTGGAAAAACGTCAATTATGTGATGTCTGAAAGTAGCCTGCTCACTACTGTATAGTTCTGATTATGGATGTGATGTTTGTCATCTCATGTTGCTATTGTCATGACTTTCCCATGGAACTGTAGGCCACTATAAACCCTTTCTCCTGTGTGTTGCTTTTGTCAAGATTTTTATCACAGCATTAAGAAAGGAAACTAAAGCAATATATAATTCTTTCTTTTTCTTGCATTCATCTGACATATGTCTGTGTATCAGCCTAACACATATGTATCTGTTCCATTTATCAGTGCATATATGTCTTTTCTAGAACCACTCTTGTGCTCCAAAATATAATTTTTAAAAATGTAGACAATTGATATATCATGTATCTATCTCTATTTCAATCTTTCAAGTATTTCTTCTTTTTCATTTTATTTCTGTTAATGGCAATTTTTCTATTTTAATTTTTCTTATTTTACATCCAAACCAGTTTCCTCTACCTTCTCTTAGTGAGCTCTCACCTCTTCTTGCACCCCACTCCTCCTCTGCTTCTCTTCAGAATAGGGCTTGTGGCTTTGTTGGATATCGACCAGCTATGGCAGATCAAGTTTACATAAAACTAGGTACCTTCTCCTCTTCTATTAAGGCTAGATGAGGCAAGTCAGTAGGGGGAAAGGGTCCCAAAACCAGGTACCACAGCCCCTAGTCTACTGTTAGGAGTCCTACTTAAGTGCAGAGGGCTAAGATCAGTCCTATGCAGGCTTCCTGACTGGCAGTTCAGTATCTTTGAGACCCTAAGGATTTTCTTGAGGTATCCTTGACCCCTCTGGCTCCTACAACTATTCCTCCTCCTCTTCTTGGATGAGGATTTCCCCAAGCTCCACTTACTGCTTGGCTGTGAATCTCTGTATCTGTTTCCATCAGTTGCTAGGTGAAGCCTCTCTGGTGATAACTAGGCTAGAAGCCATTTTATGAATATAACAAAATATCATTAGGAATTATTTCATTGATATTTTTTAATTGAAATTATTTTTACAAAATTATCAATATTTCTTCTCCTTAAATTTTAATATTTACATATTTAGAATTTTAAAAACACATTCCACAATTATCATATATATATATGTGTGTGTGTGTGTGTGTGTGTGTGTGTGTGTATTAAGCAATGTTTCTGGCAATAGTCCACTCTATTTCTCTCCAACATTAACTAAATTCCTCATAATTTATAATCCTTATGTGTTTAAAAAGCATTTCTGTAATCTCTGGCACATAATAGGTACTTTAATAAATATTATACACATTGAATAAATAAACATAAGAATTCATGATTAAACATTATTTTGTTCAAATTTTGCTATTTAGTTATTTTTCTTTTTAAATGATCACAATTTTTGATTTCCCCAAAATACATATTTTGACTGAAGTCCATTTATACAGGCATGGTCTTAATGTCCTCCTCACAATGCTCCATTCACTTCATTCCTTAGAGTTAATGCCCTTTCCCTTTCATTTTTACCTAAATTAAAACCTAATTCTACATTTTTGTTCCAATTAATATTTTCAAGTCATATTAGAGATATATTATCCTTACCTCTGAAATCATATGTAAGTTTAAAAGTAATATTTACAATGCACATATTGTATAAATAATGTCAGCAATATGGACCAGGAGGTAAAAGTGCTTATTGCAAAAGCCTGTGGTCTTAAGTTTGATACCTAGAACATATATAAAAGTGTAAGGGGAAACTGAACTCACAAGTTATCCTCTGACCTCCACCTTTATGGCAAAGCAAATGAGTCATTGCACTCAGATCATGCACACCCAATAATAAGAATGAAGACTCATCTTAATGTATTATTGCATCCCACCTTACAGTAATGTCTCATACACACACACATGCACACACACACACACACACACACACACACACACACACACACAATCATCTATGTGAAGTTAGGGGCTTAAATGTTTATTTTAAATATAAATCAATTCCACAATACTTGAAGGAATATAAGCATATGAACATTTAAAATATAATTGTGGACAGTTGTTCAGCAATTTTGTGGTGATAGTGACAAGTTTTTCCAAGTCCCTCAAAACACAGTGTTTGTCATCATATTCTATTTTTGGAAGTCTTGTTTCTTCTATTCTATTCTATTTTATGACCCTATTGGTCTCTGTCTAACCTCCCTCTTCCTCTAACATTTATTTTTCTCTATAACAAACACTTTCAACTTGATGTTGCCTTCTATAGGCCACCCTTGGGGCTAAGAAGGTCAGTGGAGCACACTCTGCTCAAGATTTTAAAAGTCAACAAGTAAGTAATCTGGAAGATGTCTTTTCTTTCAGAGAGAAACAGTTTAGTCAGTTTTATTTCTGTATTGTGGCAAAGTACATACATACCATTCATGTATCTAGCTACCTCCTTAGCACATATTGAATATATAGTGTTAATTGTCTCTAAAATTTTACAAAGTGGAATTCTAGAATGTTTTTATCATGTATAACAAGCTCTATTCTTATGGAACCCCTTATTTCATACCTTTACCTGAGACCAGTACCATCTTAAAATCTAAATATCTTTGTCCGTGTCTATAGCTGTATAATATATATATGTATTTCTATATGTTAAATACATCTACATTAGTAATGGGCAAGTTTTGCCAAGGTTTGTAGCATGTCAGAGAAATAAATAGATGGCAATTAATATTTTGAATGCTTTAGTCATTTACAAAAGAATTTGTATACAGAAAAGAAAGTTGAGTATTTATTTAGAATGTATCTATTAATCATTTAAAGCATTTCTTTAATATCTGATGTTTAAGAGATGCTGTAAAAGCAATTTGATGAGTAATGCCTTAAATTATGAACAAATAATTACAATCAAATTCTCTGTGGAATGCTGTAGTTTGGATTGGACCATTCCCCACTGTCCTATGTGTTCAAGCAGTAGTCCTTATCTTGACATTTTGTTTAAATGATATTTTAAGAAGTGGGGCTTAGTAGGAAGTTCTTATGAATATACCTTTTAAGAAAATTTGGGGACTTCGGCTATTTCCTCTTTTCGCGTGCCTGTCATTTAGACATAAGTAGGCAGGTTTATTCCTCTCTGTTCTGCAAGGCAGTCAATAATGATAGATTAAAATCTTGTTGATGAAGCTGTGAAGTACACTAATCAGTGAATCAAATTTTGTAGGAAACATTGGATCTTCATTGATTGCAGAACATAAAGTTAAATTATTTTAAAGGTCAGTAATTTGAAATGACAATGTTTGTTTTTGTTCTTTTCTGTATATGTGAAGAGAATTTATAGACTATTATGATAAAAATTGATTTTTACTTTAAGTCTTATTTACGGCTGGGCATAGTGGTACATGCCTTTAATCCTAGCATTCTGGAGGTAGATGCAGGCAGATCTCTGAGTTGAGGGCCAGCCTGACAATTCCAGGATAACCAGAGCTACACTAAGAAACCCTGTCTTGAGAAAAAGGGCATCTTAATTATAATAACTTTATATTTTTTAAAATTATTATGTAACTTCATATTTTTTCTCAATTTTCCTTGCCTTCCATGCAACTTCCATCTTCCATCTCAAATTCTTTAACTCTCTCTCTTTAATTGTCATTACCTATATATGTATCTACTTCTAAATACATAAATAAATCCTGCTTATAAACACTAGCTGCATAAGCAAGAACTGAACATAATGATAGTAACCAATGAACAGACTAACATAGATGTGGAGAAGCTTTTAAGACCCCAACCATAGATGAAGAATTATGGTCAACTGGGGGAATACTGAGAGCAGGAGAAATGGTCTTCATCAGGAAAGCATAGGCTGACTCCCAGTGACTTATCCAATATCAAATTGTCAGCTCTGTGGTCATATATATACAACTAAGCAGTCTTTTAAAAACAGTTATTTATACAAATGTTGCTTTTATTTCCCCAGATGAAGTGATGAGATGAGAGCTATACTTAAGCTATACAAATACATGCTTTGGCCTGAACCCAGAGTATTTCCTTTTTTGTTCTAACTATCCTTAGGCCTAGATGTAACTATCCGTAGGTCTAGCCACTCTATACCCTAATCTTCCCAAATTACTCATTCAACTTCACTCTCCCTACTGTCATGTTTATCCTCTAAGGTCCCTCCTTTGAGTCCTGAGAGTCTCTCACCTCCTAGTTGTCTGGTGAATTCTGGAGGGTCCCCTCAACCTCCTTCTCTTTCATACATGGCTGCTTCCTTTTACAAACCAACTTTACAAAGATTTTTATACAATATTTTTCAAAGTTATTTCTGTGCAGTAATAAAGTTTTCTTTCCATTTCTTCAGAAGTCTTTGATAAACCGATATCAGAAAGGTATGTTGCCACATACTTTAACCCCAGTACTCAAGAGGATGAGGCAGGAGGATTGTGAATTTGAACCCAGTTTAGCTGCTACCTATAAAGTGACAGTCTGACTCATAAAAATAAAAGAAAAAATATGACAGAGTTACTTTAGTTTCTCTCTTTAGTAAAACTATGTTTTGGCTGCCCAAGTCAGGAAGAGAAGTCCACAGAACAAAGAATTGGGAAGAGGCAGGATGGTCTCCAGCAGTAAAATGGGTGAGCATTTCCAATGTCAAGCATGGGTTTCCAACCTGTGCTACACGGGAGACATTTTTTAATGATTTATTTTTTAATTAATTAATTAACATTACAGATTTTATTCCACACCACCCCATCCACCTTCTGACTGTTCCACATCCCATGCCAACCCACTAGATTAGGGTATAGAGTGGCTACCAACCCACCCTGTCTCCACGAGGCTGTCCACATCCCCCAACCCCATCCCACTAAACCTAGACCTGGCAGTTCAATGCTGTGTATGTGTTGGGGACCTCATATCAGCTGGTCTATGCTGCCTGGTTGGTGGTCCAGTATTTGAGAGATCTCTGGTCTCCAGGGTAATTGAGACTGCTGGTCCTCCTACAGGGTTGCCCTTCTCCTCAGCTTCTTCAAGCCTTTCCCTGATTCAACCACAGGGGTCAGCAGCTTCTGATCATTGGTTGGGCACAATATCTGAATCTGACTCTTTCAGCTTCATGTTGGGTCTTTCGGAGAGCGGTCATCATGGGTCCCTTTTTGAGAGCGCTCCATAGCCTCAGTAATAGTGTCAGGCCTTGAGATGTCCCCTTGAGCTGGATCCCACTTTGGGTCTGTAGCTGGATCTTCTTTTCCTCAGACTCTTCTCCATTTCCATCCCTGTAGTTCTTTCAAATGAGAACAATTATGGGTCAGAGTTTTGACTGTGGGATGGCAACCCCCTCCCTCATTTGATGCCCTGTCTTTCTGCTGGAGGTGGGCTCTATAAATTCCCTTTCTCCACTGTAGGGCATTTTATCTAAGGTCACTCCCTTTGAATCCTAAGAGTCTCTCACATTCCAAGTCTCTGTTGCATTCTGGAGGGTTTCCCCAACCTTCTACCTCTCTAGGTTGCCTGTTTCCATTTTTTCTGCTGGCCCCCAGGGCTTCAGTCCTTTTCTCTTACCCAACATCAAGTCAGGTTCCTCTCTCCCCCCAACTCCTGTCCACTTTCCCTCTCAGGTCCCTTCCTTCCTCCCCACTAGTGGTTGCTTTCTTCCTCCTCTCCAGTGCATGTGAGACTTTTAACACACCCATCGCTCAAATTATATCTTACAATCATTAGGTAAAAACATCTTAGGACAGAAATCAGCTATTAAGTTGTTTAAAACTAGATTGTTTTAAGGTGTAGTAAAATCTAGCACATACTTTGATAAAACAAGATCTGGCTTTCTTCACACCTGATAAGGAGAAAATAGGTTTTGTTCCTATAGATTCCTTCCAAGGCTGATGATTCAGTATCAGGTTTGCCGAACTGAGGTTAATTCAAGGTTCCATTATTGAGAAAGCCAAACAGCATGTGATGCTATATCATCTCTTTCTATTCTCATCAGTGTAGATGTTCATGGACATTTGAATTAGTTTTTCTAAACAGTAGAGGCTTTACATCATTTTTATCGTTTTATTTTGGGGTGGGTCTGGTTTCATTCCATCTCTCAAGCTCAACTTAACATTAACTAGACTGAGATCATATTTACTGATTGGTTTTGCCTACTTAGTCTCATTCAATTAAGAAAAGGTTACCATAGCAACTACTTCCATTCCATGCAATTTAATCATAGTTGCTGCTATATCAATGATTCATTTATATGACATTATTTTGTTTACTAACCTCTGGCATGGGTCAATAAGTCCTATGCATAATTTGCATGTCTCAGATAGACAAAACAACTGCTATGTGGTGTTTTTCTCATAGCAATGTACAGTGATGATAGCAATTCTTATAGAAAGACTTACTATTCACTTGTGAATAGCTGTTACATTTTTCAGTGTTCACAAGATTACACAATGTACACATACACAGACACACGCACACACACATGCACGCACACACACACACACACACACAGAGAGAGAGAGAGAGAGAGAGAGAGAGAGAGAGAGAGAGAGAGAGAGAGAATTATTTTTAACTACACTGTGTTGTAGGACTTAAATTTATGAATGAATTCAGGACAAAGGTCACCACTAGGCCCATAGCAAATAATTATAATGATATAACAAGGCTTATACTTTAAAAATATTTAACATATTTAAACACACACACACTAGACAGACAGCAGAGGGAAAGGAGGGAACACAAATTAGAATGTGAAACATATTATAGGTGAGAAAATATAGGTAAAAAATATTTACAAATCTATGCTCCTACAACTCCCTGGAACTGCTGAAACAATTAAAACAAAATGTTGAGTTCAGCCGGGTTGAGGGATACAACTCTTCAATCTCAGCTACCAGGAGGCTAAGAGCAAGAGGACTACTGCAAGGTTCATTGGGGCTACACAGAGAATTTGAGGACAGCTTGGAGAACTTAGTAAGACTTTGCATAAAAATAAAAAGTAAAAACAGAGCTGGGACATAGTTCAATCTAAGAACACTTGTCTGGAATTTGCAAAGTCCAAGGCTCAATCTCTGTCACCAGAAAATATTAATTTAAAAACTACCAGGTACTCCTTATTGTAATTCCAGAACCTTCCAGATCTTTCCTGGAATGTTTACATGTTTAATTGTTTATTGTATTGCCCATTTCCTTCATCACACATATGACTGACAGATGATATCTTTAGGTTTTATTGCTATGAAGAGACAACAGGACCAAGGCAACTCTTATAAAAGAAAACATTCATCTGGGATTGTCTTACAGTTTCAGAAGTTCAGTCCATTACCATCATGGTGGGAAGCATGGCAGCATGCAGTCAGTCATGCTGCTGCTGGAGAAGGAGATGAGAGTTGTACATCTTGATCCACTGGCAGCAAGAGGAGACTGGATGTGTTTCACACTGAGTGCAGCCAAAGCATTGAAGACCTCAAAGCCTCACCTGTACAGTACACACTTCCTCTAACAAACCCACACCCCTCCAATAAGGCCACACCTCTGAAGAGTGCCATTGCCTATGGCCAAACATTCAAACACATGAATCTATGGAGGCTGTATCTATTTCAACCACAACAGATGGCATTTGGTATCACTTGTTTCATAGTCTATCCCCATTGCTTCCTCAGTACAGTTGTGTTCATCCTCTGTGGGATTAATGTGTTTTCAGAACCTAAAAACTCAACAAACCAAAGCAACAGTTAGCACTGTGTAGAGATGGGGCTCAGACCCAAAGCTGCTGTATGCTAAGCAAGCATGGTGCCACCACGCTGTGTCTCCAGCCAGCAGTATGGATATTACAGAAGGCAGCCATGAATTAGTCCTTGATTGAGGAGCTCTTATCTATAGACACATGCCTATCTAGTTAGGTTACAAATCAACTCTCATACACATAGCCTGTGCAGAATTCAGAGGAAGGCCTTGTATGATATCTCCTTATTCACCATGGTGCCCCAATGAAAACATCCAGGTCATTTCTGACATCCTCATAGTATCCATTCACCAAAACCCAACAAAGGTGCCGTCCAGAAGATACTTTTTACCATATTCTATAGTCAATACTTTCTTTATTCCAACTACTATTTTTATTTTTGTAGTAATTTATAATTTCCTATATTACCTTGTTTATAACTCATGTGTAACATAAATTATTCTTGTATTATTATAACATATATATAATTCTATATGATGAAAGTGATAGATTATCTTGTGTTATTATATAAAATGCAACCTTGTATAAATTACTTTATATTATTACTTCTATTCACTTTGTCTACTTAATATGATTAAAATTATTTGAGGGCAGTGAGTATTTACAAGTTGTTTTTATATTTTCAATAATGTCTACTTTAATATTAGGGACATGAGAGGTTTGGCTGAGCTTGTGACTATATACCTAAAATTATACCTAAAATTATGATGCTATATTTGCTTCTCATATTATGAATATTATTACTTTTGTTTATATTCACTTATTTGTATCAATTCAGTGTAAAATGAAAAAGATTTAAGAAATTGTCCTTACCAAAGACAAAGCAAAGATTTAGGTCAATAATATGGCAATAAAAATGACATAGTTTGGGGGTGGGGGTCTTATGATTTGTTAGACTTCACAAATGACAAATGGAAAAAGCAAACTTCAACCTTTTCTATGTATAGACCTCAGAATTTTTTTTTTTTTTTTTGTGGTATAGCAATAGCAATGCTGTATTTTCTCCTATTCTGCTTGTGTGATTTCCCATGTTAATGTTGTGTCTTATGAAAGTGCTCTCTGTTTTAGCTCTTTGGTAAATTGTCTATTGAGAGATGAAGTATAGCCACCATATTAGGATGATCGATGGGCTCATGAAGTTCAAATTCATTAACTCATGTGTTATATTCTTTCTCTAGCCTAAAGTATTTATTCATTAAATTGCCTTGAAATGTCAGAGGGACTTTATTTACTGTTAAAGCTGATACTGGAGGTGTGTGTGTATGTGTGTGTGTTTGTGTGTATGTGTCTGTCGGTCTGTCTGTCTGTCTGTGAATGTCTATGTTCCCATGTATGTATGTTCTTTGAAATGTGTTCTGCTAAGCCTGTCATTGGTGCTTTATTTCAGTTGTTCTTAACACAGCCATAGTAAAATCGGAGGAGACTTAAGAGTTAGTGTAGACTTCTAGAACTACATCTGTGCTTTGTGCATCATATAAACTCTAAGTTAATATCCTTTTTATATTTTTGTACAATGATATAAAGTTGATATTTTAATAAAACCTATTCTAAAAGTGATACATAATTCATAGCACCGTCTTGCTACATATTTCTTACTAAATATTTAATTCATAGCTATGATCCTATAGGAGCCCAAGAAAATTAGAAATTTTAAAAGAAGTCCTTGCATCTTTCCCTCTAAAGAGTGATTTTTGAATAAAGAATCATCACCTTTTCTTTATAAGAATCTGCAGGGACCTGAATAAAACACAACAAACAGTTGATATTTATTGTAATAGTTGCTGGAGAGCATTGCAATGTTTAGATATAGTCCTATAAATTTAATCTGTAAAGTCTATATAGTCCTATAAATTTAATATGTTAGCATACTTGGAAACATTGCAACACTCATTAACCCTTGTTTCATCAATTCTCAGAACACTGTCTAGACATCTCTGAAAGTGCTTGCCTCCTTGCCTTCAATGAAATTAAGACTGAGCCAAACCATTTTCCTAATAATAAGATGCTGTTTCTCTTCCACTGTTTCCATGACTGAGGTTGCAGGGATGATGTGCCATGTGTTATCACAGCAGTGTGAGCACCAAGGTACATACAGTGATTGATCAAATGTCTACAAAGCCACAAGTTTTAAAAAGCTAGAAATGTTATTAACAAATCAATCATATATATATCACATATATACACACATATATATGTATACATACATATACACACACATATATATACACATACATATATACACATATATGTATAGTTACTTTTAAAGTAGTATGTTTAAAATAGTATAAAATGATCTCAGCATTAGTTTCTAATTTAGTGAACATGTATTTTAAAAAAAAGTCCTCTGGAGTCCCTTATGACTTTTTACATGTTTCAAGGAAAAGTAAGACTGAAAGGCCATGGGGTTGTCATTTTGGTTGATGGAGACAATGTGTTATCTATTTTATTTGTAGAATTAGTATTTATTTGGAAATTCTAACCAGCAATTCACCTCTTCAAGATTCAAATGAATAATTTATAGTTTTTACACTTCCAAATCCCATAAAATATTTTATTTGGAAACACAAGAAAAAAAGATTAATGAGTATTGTTCTCTCTCTTTTCATTTCCAAAGAAGTAACTTCATAAGCAACCCAAATTTTATTCTTATGTGTGAATCTGTATTGAATATAATAGGATCTAAGATAGAAGTTATTTTGTGTCCATGAATAATTTTCTTCAGCTTATCTTTATAGATTACTGACACATTCTCTCTCTCTCTCTCTCTTATGGTATATATTATACCATATGATATATATATACACATATATGTATATGTATATTGTGTAATATGTATATATATATAATATGTATATATGTAATATGTATATATATAATGTATATATATATATTACACAATAATAGTTTAACACAGGTTTCATAGTCATGCACATGGTTTCTCATTAGTATTTTTGACATCAATACCATTTACTCTGACTCTGGCATTTATTATTATTACATATTGCAAGATAACATTTACTTGTTTTTTTGTTTTTATTTTATTTTATTTTTTCCCAATCTGCTTTTATACCATTTTAGTTACATGCAAGTATTAAGGTCAGTTGTAGGTTGAGGAACTAGCAATACAATAGATGCAAATATTCAAGGAACATGCAAGACAATACACACAAACGGTCAAAGAACAAGCACGGCGATAACCAAAGTCCTGTTCATGTTTCAAAGGGCTTATCAGAGGACCAAAATATCTGAGCCTACTTCGCTGTCCTAGCCCAATGTCATTTTCATGTCTGAAGCCTACTTTCTTGTTCTAGCCTAAGATTTAGATTCCTGCCTGATATTACTTCTTTGTTCTAGCCTAATGTCAGATTCCTGCCTGAAGCCTACTTCCTTGTCCTTGGTCAATGTCAGATTCTTGCCAAGCAGCCCCCAAAGCTCTCCACATCTTACCCTTTTTTATTTCATAAACAAGACTGAGCCTGTCTTAGGTCTTTCTGGCAAGAATGCCCTAATGGGGGAGGTATATTCCTATATACCACAAATTTATTTAAATCATGTTCCTTTTGTTTTAAATTTTTTAAATAATTTGGATGCCAAGGCATTTTTTTGCTGAGCATCTATGGCATCCTACAACTAAGCATACTTACGCATAGGTGAAAGGGAAGGATCCACTTAATGGCATAAGGCATGATCCTGATCAGGTATCTAATATGGGGAAGAGGGCACATTTGTGGTTTTTTTTTTTTTTTTTTTTTTTTTTTTCTGAAGGATGCTGAAGGAACAAGGTTGCTGCCAGAGCGATGGGTGAGACATGCTGATGACAGGACAAAGAATAATGCTAACCTGTGAGTTTGCTGAGTGTCCTGACAATGGTGACTGTGAAGCTGTATTGAACATATGTTTCCGATTCACCTTTGCTTGCCTATATCCTAGATGGGACAAGCTACCTTGCCTCAAGGTTTTAGACCTTATAGGACGGAGAATCAGAAAGAGAAATTATAATGACTCTTGTACTTTTCTTAAATGTGACCAGTTATTTGGACTTAATCATGAACTTGTCTAGAAATCAATCCAATATTGGAAATAACAGTCTTCATTTGGAAGTCTGGTTCTGGACATTTTATGAGACATATTTGGAAGTTAGCTGCAGTTCTCTATGATGTTATGTTAGCAAGAGATAAAGTTGGGACAGGATGAGGGTTTCAAACAAGTGTTAGTGCATGTGTTAAGGCTCTTTTAATTGTCATGTTTAAATTACTTTTGTTTCTTCTACAGTATTTATGTAATTTGTATTGATTGTACACTTTCTAATTGTGTTAGTGTGTTTAAACCTGGCATGTCTGTTAAGGGGGTCTATCAACCAGCTTTTGTTGTATTGCCCTGAATATTACAGAAACTCGGTATTCTGAAAATAACCTCACAAGTACTGAAAGAAGTGTCAGGTTTTAAACAGAAGTGAGAAGGTAGTGGGCTTGATTGTTGCTGGTATAACTCTTACTTTCAACAATAGAATAAACATGCCACCTCCTCCGAGACATATGCAAGGAAATGACCTCCATCTTATAGAAATTTCTCATTCGTAGGTCTTTCGAACAAAGAAAATAGGCATTTACTTCACAGCTCCATTTTGGTTTTAACTGTAGCACAACGTATTCCACAACATGAATAGAACCTTCAAAATGCACAGAATGGATAAAAATCTAGGATCAAAGAAGTACATTCGTGAAGAGACTCAGGTACTAGTTACACATGTGAGAATAGCCTCTAGCCAAACCATGTAGGCCTCGTGAACTGTTTCAATACTGTGCACATATATTATTGTGTGGTGAATAGTAAAGAGGAAATAACATAAGTATATGACAGTGCTACATTTCTCCTTTGGAATTTTAGGTTAGAAGTTTAAAAGCGTCGGGCTGTGGTGGCGCACGCCTTTAATTCCAGCACTTGGGAGGCAGAGGCAGAGGCAGAGGCAGGTGGATTTCTGAGTTCGAGGCCAGCCTGGTCTACAGAGTGAGTTCCAGGACAGCCAGGGCTATACAGAGAAACCCTGTCTCGAAAAAAACAAACAAACAAACAAAAAGTTTAAAACCTTTCACTAATACTAGATAGACAGGGGAAAGTGGAAGGGCAACGACCATTAAAATGTTTTCATACTTTCATAGTTTCAAATATATGGAAGTCAAACTTTTAAACATGGCTTTAATGACTAACTATGCTGTACATCTATCTTTCTGTGATTTAGAGTATATAATTTTCCAAGTCTCTACTGTGATTTGCTAGGAGGGTAATTTCTAACTTTTTTTAGTGTAACGTGGTTCATACACACCAGAGACCTCATCTATGTCAGTTCTGTTTGCTTGTGACATTTACTAATGTCATTTATCATTATAAACAAGAAGTGAATATTCTCTCTGATAGTTCCCTTCCCTTCCCTTTTCTTTTAAAGCTTCAAAGTAGAAAGCAGAACCCAACCCTTTTACTCTGTCATTATCTGCAAATATATAACTTCAGGGATTTCACAAGAAAGAGAAAAGCAAGATAAAGAGAAAAGTGAGGGGGTTGGATAGGGGATTTATTTGCATAGTTTACTTTACAGACATAGTATCTCGTTAGCGTCATGAAGCCATCCAGGTATTTACCAGCATGTTTATTGTTTGATTCACTAGATACCAAATAGAATTAACTATAAAGGCTTTTAATTGACAGGGATGCACTATTTTCTCTCAAATTTTATATACATTTATTTAGTCTGTCTTTCTGATTCCCAGCGCATTAGTGACACCAAGGGTATGTTAGTGTTCAGGGAAGCCTCTTGATTCATTCATTATTCATTCTGCATATAATCTCCTGAGAGCTTTCCTTTCTTATCTTAACCATTCTTTGCTTAGCACACTGTTTTGAGCTGAGGGGTGAAGTCGTGTGGATGAAATGCACTTTCTTAGGAGATCACAAAATATGGTTGATAAATAACACTCATTTAAAATAACTTCCATTTAATAGTGCATATTTTCTGTGCTTATTTTGGGCAAAATTTCTGTAATTATACATGTGAGAATTTATAAGTACCTCTATTAAGCTTTCCCTTTTTATTACATTTATGTCATGCAGTTTTAATTTTGCTTTTCTTTTTAAACCTCTTATTTCTATCACTAACACATGAGTCATTTGAAACAGTGGTGGCACATCACTAAGTTCACTAGGTCATAGTGATTTCATTGGAGTTATTGATGAGTGACAGGAAGGTAGAGCATAGTGTCTAAAACAATATCTCAAAACTGGCATGGTCACTATATAGCAATCTTAGCTCATGGTAATCCCACCAGTAACAAACCTAAATAACTATTTATAACCACTCTATTTCTTCAATTTATTCATAAGTCCATCATGGAAATGCTTACAAATAAAATATTAATAAGTATATTTACTCTATAGTATGCCTCCAGGCATGGTAAGCCCTGGATAACAGGTAACCTTGCATCTGTTATGGATGGATTTTGCATCTGCAGTCAGAAGTAAGTTATAGGATGCAGAAAATATAAATGATAGGAAAAGAGTTATGAATCAAAAGTTTTGCTGACAGTCTTTAGAAAAAGACAAATGAAAAATGTGAATATCAATATTCATAACCCTTTTTTGAACAAGTGTCTATATTTCATCACATGAGATAGATACTTTTAAGGACAGAAACAAAAGTTTTTCATGTATTATTTGACCCAAAGATCCTATAATGCAGGGTTTTTTTTACCAAAATTATTTAATTTTGCTTGATAAATTTTATATTATATTTTTGTTTTAAACAATATATAATTTTGAAATATGTGCACATAATGAAATGGCTAAAGTAAGCTAATGAATGTATGTACTAGCTAATATAATTATCATTTGTTTTAGTGAGAACATTTGAAATCTACTTAGAAATTGTCAAGAATGAAATATTGCAGTTGTTTTTTAATATAGTCATTATACTGAACCCTAGATCTTCTCAATTTCTTTTCTCCATAAAACTTAAATGTACCATTTGACCAATAATTCTTTCCCCAAAAGCTTTCAAGTCTTTTATTTTTAAAAATTAATTTACTTTAAATGGGCATATGGATATACATATTAATGATGGTGGAATGGTGTTTTAACACATGTCTATACTGTAAAACATTTATGTTTCAATCAAATTAAATGTGCTTAGGACCTCAAATATTTAAGATTTTGCTATAGTAAATTCAAAGTACTTTCTTCTAACGTTTTGACAGTTACCGTATGTTATTGTTATATATTGTCATCTTGCTGTACAAAAGCACACTAGAACACCATACCCCTATATAACTATACTTTAATATTCACTGATCAGCTTTCACCCCAGTTTTGTTGTGTTACAATTAATTAATGTATAATAAATATATTTTAATTATATATACATATAAAACATATTTATGTAGTATATATTTTATACTTGATATATTTCATTTATATTTTTATTTATTCTTTGATAATTTCCTCTGTGCAAAAAGTGTATGTTCACATTCAAACCCCAGTCCTCCCTGCCAGCTCTTACCAGATCATCCCATATTCCTCACCCTACTTCATGTATTTATCTTGTATGATGCTCTAGATTCAATTTGTGCTATGTATACACTCATGGATTTGGAAGCATCCACTGAAATATAATCAAACTATCAGAGAACACAACTGTTCCTCTTCTAGTAGCCAGCAATTGTCATTCTCAGTTATTAGTATGGCCTTATGTGTTTTTTTTTTTCCAACAGTGTTAGAATATTGACTGGTTTCATCCTTGTATGTCTTTTGAAGGCAACCATATTTTCTGTGAGTTCATGTGTTTTATGATTCTATCATATTTAGAAAATACCATTTTGGTCTTGATTTGACTTTCCCCTACTTCAAGCACTTGAATTATTTATGCCTCCCTATTTTGTAGTTTTCTAAGCTTGCATTTACAGCTGAGCACTCCACAGATACTTGTTCTGTACACTTTGATCAGTTGTGACTCTGTACTGTCACCCACTGCATAAAGATTCTTCTCTGTTGAAGAGTGAGAACTATGCTATGTTATAGAAATAAAAATTTAGAAATAAGTTTGACATTATATTCATTTAACCAAAGAATAGTTATAAGTTGATCATTGGACCTATGTACTTCTATCCAGGGATTTGTGGCTAGAATTAAGTACTAATCATGAATTTCTTCCCACAGAGCATGCATTAGAAGCAGTCAGAGAATAGTTGGTTACTCCCATAACATCTATGCCACTATTGTGTCAATGGCAAGGGCTTGGTGGGTTAGTCATTATGATAGCTTGTGAGTCAAATGAATAAGACTGTTGATAATTTTTATTCCTCAACAACTTACATAGGATGTACTAGTACTATGAAAACTCCTCAGCATGGAACAAACTTCCAGGTCAGTATCATCTTAATTTCCCCAACTTCAATGACAAAAATATGTGGTCAGCAACCAACAACAGTGAAATAGCATGTTATTTTGAGGGATCTCTTTGATGTCCCTGATCAATAACTTAGGGGAACGAACGTATCATACTTCTGCCACTGAACCTTTTGTTTGACAATGTATAATGCATTAGCATTATACTCCCTATGGAGTAATTCTATTTAAACTTTTTACGTGTGTAAGTTTATATACATATCTCTATTTGTCACCATTTACTATTTTTGATTTTCTGACTGCAGTAAGATGGAACTTTAATGTAATTTTAATTTTAATTTCTCTGAAGGCTAATGAGGTTAAACACTTCTTAAAAATATTTCTTAGTCATTTGAATGAATTCTTTTGAAAATTGTCTGTCCATAGCTCAAAAATTCATAACTCATTTTTAAAATGGAGTCATTCTTTTTTTGGTGTTCAGTTTTTATTTTAGTACGCTGTATATTCTATACACTAATCCTTTGTCAGACATACACATGTCAATTTTTTTCTTATTTAATAGGCTACCTCTCTTGTTAATGAATTAAAAACTTTAACAAAGAATCCTTTCCTTTTTTATTTTTGAGAAGTTTATACCTGTATACAATGAATATAAATATAGTAACTTCTATCTGTGATTACACTTTCCAGCTGCTTTTATACCATCAAATTATACCTCCTTCCAACTTTATCCAACACACACACACACACACACACATATGTTTTCAATTTATTTCTATATCTATCTAATCTATCTCTATATCTAATTTATATGTTATCTAATATATACCTATATCCATATGTTATACTAAGTACAGTATACAGTCAGTAACTGCTGCCAATATGAGGTGACTACTGGAACATGGAGTTTACAGAAAGAGTGATTAGCCTTCTCCAAGATACTATAAACTTCTAATAGATTCTCACTATGAGGTTGGGTGTGAACATTATCTATGCTGGCATTTAACTGTTTTTTAATTTTGTGTACATCTGCTGCAGATAAATGTAACAGCTGTGAGTTCATGAGTGCGAGAATCATGTCATATTCAGAAAGAGGCATTTCATAGGACTTCTCTCCAGCTCTTATATTCTTTCTGAATCCTCTTCATAACTATTTCTTAAGACTTGGTGGTAGTGAGTAATATGGATATTCTGTTTAAGCTAGACATTTGTTTGACCAGTTATTCATCTCACCATTGACTGTTTTCTAGGCCAAAAGGAAGCTTCTTTGACCAAACTTGAGAGTAGCCCAAATTTATGGGTATGAAGTGTATATTTAGAAGTTAATTTAACTATGGGGCCATTTGGCAAAACAATAATATCAGGATCTAGCTTAGTTTCAATGACATCCACATCCATGAACTTTTGAATAATATTATAGTAGCAGAGATGAAATTCTCTCTTATGGACCATATCCTACTTAGTGATATTTGTTCCAACTTCATGATGACCAGGGTCTTTCTTATTCAGAATGTTCTTTCCTGAGCCTATATTCTGAAGTATACTCTGTTCTTTCTGCTAAATGTTTTCAAATTTGAACTCTAACACTGAGATCTTTAATCTATTTGGAGTTTTTTATTTTTTCAAGGAAAAGAGAAGGAATAATCCTTCCTTCTCAATAGACATCTACAAGCAAAAGAAAAAATTAGATTTTTTCTAATGTAGTCACACTGAGTGATTCATCAACACATAACATGTAACAGCAAGTTCTATGACCAGTACTAGATGGCCAACACAAAATAAATTCAATGGTATTTTTGTAAACTTTTTGTCTCATATTGCTTTGTTTAGACAATTTTTTTGTCTTACTGCTTTTTCTTTTTTTAAAGTCTGGTTTCAAATTTTGTGCTTTTATGGATTTAGTGTGTGTGTGTCTGTGTGTGTGTGTCTGTGTGTGTGTTTTACATCTTTTAAAAATTCTACTTTTTATATATTTTGTTTGGCTATCCCCTCACAAAAGAAAGAGTCAGAAGGAATGGAGATGCATGGAGGAAAATGTCTCTCCATTGAGGAGCTAGGAGGACTTGGTTGATTAAAATGTATCATGTGATTTTTTTCTATAAAAGAATTAATTAAACATAAAACAATTAATGTAATTCACCACATAAAAAGAACACAAATATAGAGATCACATAATCATCTCAATTGATGTTTTATGTGTATTAAATCATCCTTGTATCCCTTGAATGAAGATTACTTGACAATAGTGACTAATCTTTTGGATATATTCTCAAACTCCATTTATAGGTATTTGATTGAGAATTTTTGTGACTATATTCATCAGGAGATTAGCTTATAATTTCTTAGTGTGTTGCTATCTGGCTTGGTGTTAAGAACAGGAAGATATCCATTCTGACCACCTTTCCTCCATATAGTGCTTGAAGCTCTAGCTAAAGGGTTGAGACAAAAGAAGGGAATCAAAAGAATGTAAATAGTAAATAAGTGAATGCATGCAAATCCTATTTGCAAATTATGTGATTGTATTTATGAGAGACATTCAACAGGCAACTCCTGCAGCTGACTAGCATTTCTAGCAAAGGGGTAGGTAACAAAATTAGCATATCAAAATCAGTAACACCTATATACCAAAGCAAAACATACTGAGAAAGAAATCATTGGGAAAATCCTATTCAAAATAGCCTGAAAAACAAGCAAACAAGCAAACAAATCCAACCAATAAAATAAAAGATATAAACAAAAATTTAAAACAAACAACAACAAAAAAAACAAAGAACAGAGAAAATGATGGACATAGATTGGTAAGATTGGTATTGATATAATCAACACATTATCAAAATTACAGCACAATTCTTCACAAAAATTGAGAAAACTATCTGTATTTCAGGCCTTCAATTCCTGATCTTTCCAAGATTTTTACCCTGAAGGGATGTTGAATTTTGTCAAATGCTTTCTCAGCATCTAGCGAGATGATCATGTGGTTTTTTTTTTTTCTTTGAGTGTGTTTATATAGTAAATTACATTGATGGTTTTTGAATATTGAACCATCCCTGCATTCCTGGGATAAAGCCTACTTGATCATGATGGATGATTGTTTTGATGTGTTCTTGGATTCAGTTTGCAAGAATTTTATTGAGTATTTTTGCATCGATATTAGGTCTTCCTTGAAGGTCTGATTGAATTCTGCAATAAAACCATCTGGTCCTGGACGTTTTTTGGTAGGGAGACTTTTAATGATTGCTGCAATTCCTTTAGAGGTTACAGGACTGTTTGGATGGTTTATTTGCTCTTTATTTAACTTTGGTAACTGGTATCTGTCTAGAAAATTGTCCATTTCATCCAGATTTTTCCAGTTTTGTTGAGTATAGGCCTTTGCGTAGAATCTGAAGATATTTTTAATTTCTTCAGTTTCTGTTGTTGTTATGTCTCTGTTTTTCAGTTCTGATTTTATTAATTTGGATATTATCTCTGTTCCCTCTGGTTAGTCTGGCTAATGGTTTATCTATCTTGTTGATTTTCTCGAAGAACCAGCTCCTGGTTTTGTTGATATTTTGCATAGTAGTTTCTGTTTCTACTTGGTTGATTTCAGTCCTGAGTTTGATTATTTCCTGCTGTCTACTCTTGGGTGTATTTGCTTCTTTGTGTTCTAGAGCTTTCAGGTTTGCTGAGTGGGGGTTGAAATCCCCCGCTATTATTGTGTGAGGTGCAATGTGTGCTTTGAGCTTTAGTAAAATTTCTTTTATGTATGTGGGTGACCTTGAATTTGGAGCATAGATGTTCAGAATTGAGAGTTCATCTTGATAGATTTTTCCTTTGATGAGTATGAAATGTTCTTCCTTATCTTTTTTGGTTACTTTTGGTTGAAAGTTGGTTTTATTTGATATTAGAATGGCTACTCCAGCTTGTTTCTTGGGACCATTTGCTTGGAAAATTGTTTTCTGTCCTTAACTCTGAGGTAGTATCTGTCTTTGTCATTGAGGTGCATTTCCTGTATGCAACAGAATTCTGGGTCCTGTTTATGTATCCAGTCTCATAGTCTACGTCTTTTTATTGGAGAATTGAGTCCATTGATGTTAAGAGATATTAAGGAAAAATGATTGTTGCTTCCTGTTATTTTTATTATTAGAGGTAGAATTATGTTTGTGTAGCTATCTTCTTTTGGGATTGTTGGAAGATTAATTCTTTGCTTCTTCTAGGTTGTAGTTTCACTCCATGTGTTGGAGTTTTCCATCAATTATCCTTTGAAGTGCTGGATTTGTGGGAAGATATTGTGTAAATTTTGTTTTGTCATGGAATATCTTGGTTTCTCCATCTATAGTGATTTAAAGTTTTGCTGGGTATAGTAGTCTGGGCTGGCATTTGTGTTCTCTTAGGGTCTGTACTATATCAGTCCAGGATCTTCTGGCTATTATAGTCTCTGGTGAGAAGTTTGGTGTAATTCTTATAGGTCTGCCTTTATATGTTACTTTACCTTTTTCCCTTACTGCTTTTAGTATTTTTTCTTTGTTTTGTGCATTAGATGTTTTGATTATTATCTGATGGGAAGTATTTCTTTTCTGTCTAATCGATTTGGAGTTCTGTAGGCTTTTTGTATGTTCATTGGCATCTCTTTCTTTAGATTAGGGAAGTTTTCCTTTATAATTTTGTTGAAGATATTTACTGGCCCTTTAAGTTGGAAATCTTCACTCTTATCTATACCTATTATCCTTATTTGGTTTATCATTGTGTCCTGGATTACCTGAATGTTTTGGGTTAGGAGTTTTTTTGCATTTTACATTTTCTTTGACAATTCTGTCAGTGTTTTCCATGGTATCTTCTGCAAATGAGATTCTCTCTTCTATTTCTTGTATTCTGTTGGTGATGCTTGCATCTATGACTCCTGACCTCTTTCCTAGGTTTTCTATTTCCAGGATAGTCTCCCTTTATGATTTCTTTATTGTTTCTACTTCCATTTTTAGATCCTGGATGGTTTTGTCAAATTCCTTCCCTGTTTGGTTGTGTTTTCTTTCAATTCTTTAAGGGATTTTTGTGTTTTCTCTTTAACGGCTTCTATCTGTTTACCTGTGTTCTCCTGTACTTCTTTAAGGGAGTTATTCATGTCCTTCTTAAAGTCCTCTATCATCATCATGAGAAGTGATTTTAATTCTGAATCCTGCTTTTCCAGTATGATGGGGGTGTCCAGGGCTTGTTATGGTGGCAGAACTGGGTTCTGATGATGCCAAGTAACTTTGGTTTCTGTTGCCTATGTTCATATGCTTGCCCTGTGGCATCTGGTTAACTCTAGTGCTACCTGCACTCACTGTCTCTGACTGGAGCCTATCTTTTCAGTTATCTTGCTTGTGTCAAAACTCCTCAGAGTTCAGATGTCTCTGTGACCCTGAGATCCTGGGTATAAGAACTTCTGGGACTCATGTTGCCTCTGGGATCCTGAAAATCTGCTGCTCTGAGTGCAGGCGCTCCTCTAGGATGGCTCAGGATATGGTGTCTTCATGGGAGTAGACCAGCTAGGTGTTTGCCCCAGCCAAAAGGACCAAGTGAGCAATAATTTTCTTTTAAAGAAATATTAAACTGGGAAATCTATTTGTAGAAGTTTGTGAGTTGTCCTAGGCTGAGAAACAGTCCGAGATTCCAAATCTCCACTGTAGTTCTTAGATCAATTATTTCACATGTATGCAGCATGTCTTTTCTGAGCAGCTGTTTAGTACATAAAACTGAACATCGAAAGATTATTTTGCCTTTATTTGTTTATGTATTTATTTTACAGACAATGAATTACTGACTCCAAGAATTTTAAAGCTTCTTTGGAATATTGAGAGTTGGTATGTTAGGATCTGATAAAGATTCACAGGGGCTGTCCTTTAGGGCTAGATTCAGGTGGTTGCCACAGTCCTGCAAATTGGACTCCAAGGCAAACTTTGCAATTTATAAAACTCAGTCTGTCAATCAGAATTTTATGTGTTGACACTCTGAGCACATTAAACACTTAACTTGGGACTTGCTCTCAGTTTCAGGGGTTTAGTCCATTATCCTCAGTGTAGGGAGTATAGCAGCAAGTGTCACAGTGAAGCGGTAGCTTAGAGACACATCCTGAACAGCAACAACAAGCAGAGAGAGAGAGGGGGGGGGGAGGGAGGGGGGAGGGAGGGAGGGAGGGAGGGAGGGAGGGAGAGAGAGAGAGAGAGAGAGAGAGAGAGAGAGAGAGAGAGAGAGAGGAGGGATTGGGTTTGTCTTAGATTTTTTTAGAACTTCAAACACCACCCTCAGTGATACACTTACTAACCACCACCATAGAAACCAAAACCTTTTATGCACCTAAACGAGTCAATTATCTGCTGTGATAGGTGGTGTACCACCCACCGAGCATTGAAAGCAAGCACATTAAAGTGATGCTGAAATCTGAAAACCAATTTAATCTGACAGTCTTTTTTATTTTGTTTGGCCATCTTTAACTCTAATTGCTGTGGGTGTTAGCCATTTTTGGGCCTTAAGATATGTGATTATCTGCTAATAATTTATCAATTACATCTAGTTCATCTGTTACATCTAGAAATTTCATTTCTCTCATTGTTTTCAAATAAAACCACTTTAATGTCTCACAACTATAAATAGGTTTTCAGGTTATCTATAGCTGATAACTTTTGAGGCGAACAAACAGGCTTGTGGCTAAAAGCCAACTAATACTGTATGGATTAAGCAAGTTATCTTTATATATCTAGAAACACACACACACACACACACACACACACATCTGCATGCAACAATAATTAAAGAATTAAAGGAAAAGAAGCCATGAATTTGAGAGAAGGCAAGGAGGTGTTACAAGGAAGGGACTAATAGTACAGATCCATGTGCATAGGATGTCTTTTTATTTTCTATGTCTTTCTCTGCTTTTCCTCAGAAATGTGAAGTTTTCTTTGCAGGTCATTTTTTCAACTTCTTTGTAAAGTTTCTTCCAAGACATTTTTTTTTCTTTGACGGTATCATAAATGAAAGTATGTCAACGATCTCTTTCTGTGTTTGTTGGTGGTGTATAAATAGAAAAGGTATTGATTTTTTAAAAGTTTATTCTGTATCCTGACACTGTGCTGCAATTGATTCTTTCTACAAGGTTTCTGGTAGAATTTTTGAAATCTCTCAGGTTATCATTTATGCCATCTGCAAATAGAAATAGTTTGACTTCTTTTCCTCTTTTATCCCTTTATTTTTGACTCTTACTTTACTGATCTAGTATTTTGAGCACAGTATTGAAACTGCTTGTTGAGAATGGGCATCTCTGCATTATTCCTTATTTCAGTGCAATTACTTCACTTTTCTCTGTGTAGAGTGATGTTGGCTGTGAACTTCTCATATGCAGATTTTATTAAGTTAATGTTATGTTGTCCCTAATCTTACTTTCTAGGACTTTTATCATGAAGGCTTGTTCCAAGTTGTCAAAGGCCTTTTCTGGATTTCTGGATGTGACAGTGTGCTAGTGTCTTTAAATCTATTTGTATGACTTACTACATTTATTGACTTATGTTGAACTAATATTACATCTCTGGGATAAAGCCAACTTGGTCATGGTAAATAATCATTTGATTTATATCTGTATACAATTTACATGTATTTTATTGAAGATTTTTGAATCTATGATCATTAGGGTTATTGACCTATAGTTGGCCTGCAATTTTGAAGAATTTGTGTGTGTGTGTGTGTGTGTGTGTGTGTGTGTGTGTTCACTTTGACCTGGTTTTGTTAGCATGATACTGATTTCCTAGAAGGGCTTTGGGATTGCTCTTTCTTCTCCTGTCCATTCCCCTTCTCTTTTTTTCTTTCTTTTATTTATTGTTTATGTGTCTTTGTTTCATTCATTCTTTCATATGCTCATTCATTTACTCATTTGGTCCTTCCTTCCTCCTTTTTCTCCTTCTCCTTCTCCTTCTCCTTCAATAATGTAAAGATCGAATATGACTCTTTGAATGCCTGGAACAATTCTGCTGTGAATATATCTGATCCTGGACATTGTATTGTTGATGTTTTGTCAGAAAACTTTTTATTACAGTTTAAGTAAGGCCATTTATATGAGTCTTTGTAGGTTGTTATTATCTTGTTTCCTTAATTTTGGTGGATTTGATGTGTATAGAAAATACTTCAATTTGTTTAGTTCTTCCAGTTTAAGGAAACACAGGTTTTTAAAGTATTACCTTGTAAACGTCAATAGGCCTTTGGTATTTGTTGTAATTTTCCCCTGTTCATTTCTCCTTCTGTAAATTTGGTTCATCTCTTTCTTTTGATTATTTGTGTAAAGGGTCTATTGATCTTGTTTATCTCCTAAAAGAACCTGCTCTTAGAATTATTTATTACCTTATTTTTTCTTCTATTTTATAAATTTATGCTCTGATTTTCATTATTTCTTGTCTTATACTGCATTTAGATTTGGTGTATTATTGTTTTACAAATCTTTGAGCTGCATAGATAGGTTTTTTTATTTGTTCTCTTCCAGATTTTTTTCAATGTAATCACTGAGAACTATATATTTTCCTCATAAACTGGTTTTAATGACCACCAAAGGTTTTGCTGTGCTGTTTTTCTATTCTCATTTACTTCCAGAATGTTTTTTATTTCTTGATTCCTCCTTTGACTCATTCATTTGTTGTTTAATTTCCATGAGTTTGTGTAATTATTAATGAGTTGTTTGCTGTTGATTTTCAGTTTAAATTTATTTTGCTCATATAGATTACACAGTGTTTTGTAAGTCTTTCTAAAGTTTTTAAGACCTGTTTTGTGACTCAGGATGTAAAACAAAGTATTTTTCATTTGTGAAACTCAGCTCTTGGTTTTTAATAACAACAGTGATTCCAAACATGTTAGAAACATGATCACCTGTGGATTCAGGAATGCTTTTCATTGTGAAGAGTTCTGAAAACTAGTATAAATAACTTTTCTTAAGGAACGGTTTACATTAGAAGTGATTTAAAATAAGCTTATTCCTATTTGCTTTCTACAAGAATGGGATGTAAAGTCAGCTATGGAACTTAGCATGTATGCTTTGGTTCCACAGTTGAGTCATGGCACAAGGAGCTAATACAATTTTACCAGTGAATATTCCCATTATTATTATTATTAATATTATTATTATTATCATCATCATCATCATCATCATCATCATCATCATTATTCTGTATCCTTTAATGTATGGGCTTCTCCACATGTTCACTCAGACTGCCATATGAGAAAGAATTTTCCCTGGCAATAATGTTCTAATTTCAAGATTTGGACAACAAAATCAGGCAACCAACAACCCAGGTTTTCCTACTTAGCATATTAATCACCCAAGCTCTCAGCCTGAAGCTATGATAGGTTGGAGCTTATGCAAGATTCACTAGCTCCTCTGAAATCAGGCTGATAGCACACAACAGTATCCTTGAAGACCTTATATTTTCCATGTGCAAATTCTATTCTCTGTGTATTCTTAGCATCATCAGTTTCTGCTTATGTTCAGATTTGAGCACATGCTTCCATTAATGGGAAGTGACTGGATTCTAGAAAATGCCAGAATTTAGTAGCTCAGTGTGCTATCTGAGCCAGTCTTCTGGCAGATATCCTTCTCACTTTAATTTTCTTTTTTACTTCTTCCTGTGACTCACAGAAGGGTACTTCTTTATTTACAGAAGACATGCTTAGGACAAGTGTATCATTGCAGTGTGCTATCTACCAATCATAGGCATTCTTACTGTAGGAATAAGGGAAAATCTTAACGACTTAACCTTCAAAAGTGTTTAACCTTCAGAAGTGTTTAGTATTGACAGCATTAAGACTTTTATGTATGAAAATACTAAGGAATATGAGATATGGAAAATGGTGGACTTCTTTAAAAAGTATTTTTTGTTTTAATTCTTTGTGACTATTGAAATTTTTTCCCATTTGCTGATAACTATGTATAAGAAATAGAAGAAACTTCTTTTTCTTGAGAAAACATTGATGTTAGGAGGCTCTTTCTACTTTCTATTAAGTTTCTTTACTTCATTTGTCTATTTTATTTTATTGTACTTTGAAACAAGATCTTACCATATGACCTCTGTTGGCCTCAATCTTACAATCCTACAGTTGCAACTGTCTGAGTGTTTAGGTTACAGGTATGTGCAAGACATCTAGCTCTTAAGGACAAGATTTTCTTGTCCTAACAAATTATCTCTGAAAAGTTGCATTAGTCGACTAGTGATATCCAAGGTAAAGCTTGGGATTAACTGTACCAGTATTTTCAATGATAGAATGTAGATGTAGTTTTCTTTACCTTTGTGACTGTAAATAAAGGTGAGGGCTAAAAATGGCAAAAAAAAAAAAAAAAAATCAAAGGACAGCTCTAAGGAAATTGAGTTATTTTCTGAATGTAACTTTGGTTTATTTTTTGCTGAGCATATTTTAAAAGTAGTTATATTTACAGGGTAAATAAAAGTTCCTAAATGGATGTTTTATCATTTTTAAAAAAATTATTATACAAAACATAGTGACAGTACATACTGGAGAGGATGTGGGAAAAGGGGAACACTCCTCTATTGTTGGTGGGATTGCAAACTTGTACAACCACTCTCAAAATTAATCTGGTGGTTTCTCAGAAGACTGGAAATAGTTCTTCCGGAAAACGCAGTTATATCAATCCTGGGTGAATGCCCAAAAGATGTTCCACCATACTACAAGGACATGTGCTCCACTATGTTCATAGCAGCCTTATTTGTAATAGCCAGAAGCTGGAAGCAACCCAGATGTGCCTCCACCGAGGTATGGATACAGAATATGTAGTACTTTTGCACAATGAAATGATATTCAACTATTAAAAACAAGGACATCATGAAGTTTGCAGGCAATGGATAGAGCTAGAAAATATCTTTGTGAGGGAGGCAACCCAGACCCAAAAGGACATGCAAGGTATGTACACATATATAAGAGGAGATTAGCCTAAAGTAACAGAATACCCATGATATACCCCACAGACCCAAAAAAGTTAAATAAGAAGAAAGGCCCAAGTGAAGATGCTTAAATCCCACCTAGAAGGGGAACAAAATAGTCATGGGAGGCAGAGGGAGAAAGGGACCTGTGTAGGAGAGAGGATGGGGAGGATGGGGAGACTGAGCAACCAACTAAAGAGGACACAGGAGCTCATCTCTGGCCCCTGGCACACATGTAGCAGAGGGCTACCTTGTCTGGCGTCAGTGGGAGAAGATGTGCCTAAACCTCTACAGATTTGATGTAGCAGGGTGGGAGGAATACTCAAGGAGGGGCACCCTTTCAGAGGTGAAGGGAAAAGGGGATGGAGGGAAGAACTCACTGAGGGAGTATTGTGATGGGAATCAGTATTTACAATGTAAATAAATAAAAATTTTTTTTACAAGTGTGTGACATTTAAGAGAGAAGTAGATGACATACTTGAAAAATGGCATAGTTATAAGCTTACAGTAGAGACATTAAAATAATCTGAGGATAAATATAAAATAAAAGATCAGGAACACATAAAAAGGAGAATCCTAACAACCACCAGATTAAGGTGGAGATTTCATTCTCTTCTGTCCTCAGACATCCATATCTTATCATTTACACATAAATAAAAATGACTTCCAGACTTATTTGATTATAGACTGAATTATTCTATCACAGGATGACAACCACTGACAAACAGCTTCCTAATAATAATAAGTTGAGCAGACCCCATATTCTGTAAAAGTCAGCACGAGGAAAACAGGAAGAAATGTCTTTTGTTCAGATGCTTCCATGTGGGGGACAGTTCTGTCAATCTCTGTTACATTATTCTGTCACCTGTTAGGTCTTACATTTATCAGGGCAAGGCAAGTTTCAGGATAATTTTTCTAACTAGTAACCCAAGGCTATAGTAGCACATCATGAAAGATTAATTGAGTTAAAAGAAATGTTCACATAACATTAATGAGTTTTGCCGACTTGTCTATATGGTTAGAAATATCCCTGTTCATATGAGAATGATGGCAGAATTCCATGTTTGGACTCTATGCCTAAAGTAGCAATGATGAAACAATGGAGTCATTGGTTTTAGTTTTTATTGGTATTCATAAAACATGACAAATATTGAAAGTACTGTAAAACCAGACTGATTTTTATATAATAGGTAAATACCCTGGAGACTTTTGCTCAGTATTTTAGGTAGATAGTATGGGATCTGGAATTAGTATGGAGATGGATTTCATTTGTCAGTTGTGGTGGTGTACATATGTAACTCAAGATGTGTAGCCAAATAATATGGATCTGAATTCGTTCTCAGCTGTATGGGGAGATCCTGTTGCAAAAGAACAGTATCAAAGCCTAGAAAGACAGCTCATTGTGTAAGAATGCTTGCTGCTCTTAGCCAAGGACTTGAGTTTCGTTTCCAGCATCCACATCAAGTGATTCATAACTACCTAGGACACCAACTCCAGACTCAGTTACATACACATAAATAAAAATAAAATAAGCATTAAAAATACAATAATAAGTCTAGGGATGTTGCTTAGTGGTGGATCTCTTTTTCAGGGTTTATGAAACCCTGCATTTGAACACCAGCCTTTCATGCAGAATTAAAAAGAAAGAGTGGACAGATACTTGAATGAGTAAATTCAAAAACCTATGAGTAAAAAGAATTGCTTGTTCTGAAGAAGAGAATAAGAAACTTGGCTATTCTACATGGTAGCCATCATTTCTATAGCTGAGGAGCTTAGAAGTGGTGGATTGAACAGGAAGTAGCAGACATGTTTTACGAAATTTAAGTAGTGTCATTATATAATATTTTCAATTTAGAAGAAAAAAGAATGACTTTTTTCTGCCAAAAAGGCAAGTGTTAAGTCTATTTTTTGTCTACCATATGTCACAAAGAAAAGAATAATCACAGATGTCAAGGAGAACTTAGGCTGGGAGAAGTAAACCAACCATAATGACCAATAAATGGAAAAAATTGTATTTCCAGCTCAACTGTTACATAAAATCCAGAGTTTCATAATCACATTAGAGAGGAGGCTTCTGAAATGATCAAGTAAAATAATTATTATTCCCTTCACTTAATATCTAAAATTTACTAATATGTAACTGTATTTAGTAACTTCTACTTTTTAAACAATGAAACAATTAATTTTGTTTAGGGTCCACACTTTTTAACCCCACCATGAGTTCTTCTATTTTATTTCTTTTCCAAACAATCAACTTTTGATTTTGTATTTTATTGAATATTTAATATTCATTAAGTATTTCTTAGTATTTGATAGTTGGTATGGTTTGAATTTTACATGACAATAATAAGATCATTAAGTTTCAGCTTTTTCTTCACTAACATATTTTTTTAAGTAAAAAATGATTTTCCAGTAGCATACATAGATACATACACACACGTGTCTTAATTTTTAAATTTCCCTATTTAATATCATCTAGCTATAAACCCTGCAACCTGAAACAGAGGCCTGTTCACAAAATATACTATTTGGGATTTCCTTTTTAATCCTCATGTACTTGTCTGTGCATTTTATATTCTAAACTATTGCTACTTTATAAGTTTTAGTGATTATGAGGTTAATTCTATTGTATTCTGAGAAGACACTATTTCACTCTTAGAAATCAGTTGTTGTTTGAGGCTTTGTTTGCAAATATGCAGATATTCTCTGTGCTTTCCTGAAGAGATGATGTGGTATATCATCTTAGAACATAAAGTTCAACCCAGCCAATTAGATTAAAATTTAATTTATAGCAGGAGTTTATACCCTTACTTTTATATTTTAATCTGCTTGCTATGCCAGTTATGTAGACAAATTTGTTGTCACTTTTCTTGTTGATTGTAGTTCTCATTGCTTTTCTTATTAACATTTTTCATACATTTATTTTAATGGGAGGTGTATTATTTTTCAGTGGACCGATGACCTTAAGATTAAACAACTCCTTTGTTTCAATAAGTCTATGATATAATAGGATAGCTGTGTATGTATTTCCTTGTGTGTGTGTATTTGCTTTGTATTAGCATATGACTGTGCTAGTAGAGTGATATAGGTCTCTAATATCATTATGTATCTATTTAATACTTGAATTGTGTAAACAAGATTTCTTCCTTCTACTTTTGGCCCCACACAGGCATTTTTAAATATAGAAATCATGAGAACACTCAGGACACTACACTCGAGATTTGGGCTGGTAGATTAGAACATTTTACAACACTTTTTTTTTACTGCTTTTCAACAAGCCATTTATTAATTTTTCATCAAAATAAAGATAAATAATTTAAAATTGCTATAAGAACCACATACTTAAATAAATATAATGTTTAGAAATTTAATGTTTGGTGGGAAAGAAGCAACAATAACAACAACAACAACAACAGCAAGAAAACAAAGAAAGCAAAGAGAGAAGCTCCTTGGCTGAATCTTGCATGTCCCAGCACCCGAGTGGTGGCCCACAATTCTTTGTAATTTCAGTTTTAGGGCACCCAACACCTCCTAGAACACAAGGAATTCATAAGGTATGCAGACATATAGAAAGCATATAGAAAGCAGAACAACCATACACATAAACAAAAAAATAATATAATTTTAAAGTAGTAAATTCCTTTGCCATCAGAATGTTTCAGTGATGGTATAAAATGACATTGCTATAAAGCAAGAAGTCTTAGCTTTTAAGTACTAAAGAATACTGAACTTAGGGAAATATAAAGACAAGAGGAGTGGATATTATTCTTGTCCTACTAATTTTTGGAAGCACCTTCTAGACAAGTGGTTCTCAAACCCTGGGTTGCTACCCATTTGGAGGTCAAAGGAGACTTTCACAGGGGTTGCATATCAAATAGCTTGCATATCAGATATTTACATTATGATTCATAACAGTAGCAAAATTCTAGTTATGAAGTAGCAACAAAATGATTTCATGGCTGAGGATCACCACAAGATAAGGAGCTGTATTTAAGAGGGTCAATGCATTAGGAAGGTTAAGAAATACTGTTCTAGACTGACTTTCTAACAATTTCTGACATTGTCTCATGGGATACTGTGTGTTGCTAACTTATAGCTATAATGTTGATAACATTGAAAATATGAGAAAGGGAAACAGCGTTTGGAAATGCTAATTCAAATTGGACACATAAATATCCAGTGACCTGGCACCAATCTGGCACCATCCTCTCATTTCCTGGGTTGCTGGGGATGCATGCTCTCTAAATTGGTGGCCTGAGACTATTAGTAACCTGTCATGAAAATAAATAATTTTTTTTATTTTAAAAATGCATCTTACCCAAGAGCTATTTGGCACTTTACAGAGATAGAAAGGCTCAATGACTTATTTACAGAGAGTTAAGAAGTTTGATCAAGACATTTCTTACATACTACAAGATTTAAATATAGGAATATTTAAATAAAGGAGAATTCTAGAAAGATCTATCCCATGTGAATCCTTTCATTTACCATTTAACTAGCTTCAGTGACTAGTGTCATCCAGGTATTTGATCCAGCCACTTTACAACTTCAAAAGTTACTATACATATTTATTGTTATGTATTACAATGGCAGCAGATCCTATGTCTCAGATCACACATGTTGTCCAATAACTCCCATCAGAGAATCCTGCATACAAAAGCATTATTCAAAGTAGTTCTGAGTCTTTGTAATGCTATTCTAAAGAGATGCAGTCTTGACAATTTAATAGTTAAACTTGAAGCCCACATTGAAAATTCATTTTGTGGGATCTTGCATGCCTGCTTACTTTATTATTTTCTTCTTTCTCTTTGCTGTGAATAATTTAGTCTAAAAGTCAGATAATGAGGTCAATCACCATAGCCTTCAGCATCATACAGATAGTGGCTCTTTCTGAGATTTTAGTGCCTGAGCAAGGAAAATGGACAATAAGTTTAATTCTTGGTTGAGAAAAGTGCTGTCTAGGATGATCAATAGATCATATCCAAAAAGGATGACAAACTGATGGACATGATCAGAGATTGTTCACCACAATAGAAGGTATAAGAATGAAATAGATAAAAAAAAAAAGTAGAATGTATTTATGGGGTTAATTGGAACCAGACGTGTAAGGGTAAAAATTTTATGTTATTCATACCAAAGTCTAGAAACACTAGGTGTGTGTGTGTATAATGAATTGCATTGAAAAAGTCCAGGAATAGTGACTCTTTCTCTAATCACAGTGAGCATGGATAGATCTTGGCCTCTTTGCACATCTTCTGCTCAATGGAACCAGAACTGTGCTTGAGAATAAACTGATTTCAGGAAAATATAGGGCAAATAGAAAACATCCCTAGAATCTAATATGTTGAAAGTAAAAAAATGACCTAATAATGATAGAGATAGGCTAAAAGGACACAAATCCATCTTAAAATGACTCTACCAGAGCAAAACGGAATATTTTGCACATAGGAAATTTATAACTATATAATATATATTTATATAGAGATATGTATATATATATATATATTATTAATTTATTAAATAGTATAGGAATCTGTGCATATGTACTGATAAAAATGAAATTAATGAGTTAAGAAGAGCCATCCCTTTGGTATAGGACAATACCAGATAACAAATGTTCAAGGGCTAGTAGAAACAGAATTTATTATTTCATATTAATCTTGCTGAGTTTATGTGAAGAAATGTTCTCATTTATTGGAAAACCAGCACCAACATAGACAGAGTTAATTGGGCATAATGTTGGCAAATTAACTTCATAAGTTCAGGGACTGGAATCTTTGTGTTTTTCTTGCATGATATTATTATGGTAGTTTGAAAATTATTTTAAAACCAAAACTTTAAAACACTGTATTGATCATTTTGTCTAGGAAAACAAAATAAATATTTTAGCTACAAAACTTTATATTGTTCAAGCAGAAAAAAATGTTTGTTTTCTAATTGCCAACTCCAGGAGTAAAACATGGTCAGTGGTGGTATACTCATGCTTATTAAAAATTTCATTTTAGGCTAAGATCATAAATTTTTAGAAGGGTTATTTTAATTAATGGTATGGAATAATCTTGTGATGTTTATGTTATGACCGTGATATTTATTGAGGGACCAGTGTAGGCAGCAGAGTGAGGCCAACAGAATCCCAACCCCATCTGGTACCTGTCCAGGATTGTAAGGGGAAGGGTTCTAATCCCTGGAAAGAGTGATAGCATTTTACAAAATTTGGCTGACCAAATCATATGTAAATTTGTGACATTCCTTGATTATTTTCTTAGCTTTATCTATTTTGCTTGAAAATGTTGAAAATTTAAAAAAAGGGAGTTTTATTATATTGTGTTAACAATTTCTAATAGAGATACATACTCAGATATTCAGAAAACCTTTCCCCAGAGCCCCAGCTTATTAATAAGATTTGTATAATGACATTGACTAGCTTTGATTAAGCCATTATAATTTTTTCTATAATAATAAATTAACTCATAAAATGTCATTTTATTTAAAGGAGGCTCAGCTTTCATATTTTCATATATATATATGTATATGTATATATATATATAGTACTTTTATTTTCTCACATCATTAAAGAAGCTCAAAATGTCACCTTTTAACTGTGTAAGATCTCTTAGTTAAACAAGGTTTTGCTGATTTAACCATTTTCTGTTGGTGGATGTTTCAGTCACCCTCACGTTAAAAAATTTAGAAATGTTTCTGAAAACATTTAATATAAGTATTTAATACAAGCGTATTTAATATAAGTATTTAATATAAGTATTTAATACAAGCGTCATAATTTTTTGTGCACACATGTGTGCATGTGCCTGCATTTATTGTGTGTGTACTTGTGTCTTATGTGTGTGTGTGTTTGCATGTGTCTACATGCCTGCATTTGTGTGTGTGTGTGTGTGTGTGTGTGTGTGTGCTTTTGTTCTGTCTTTTGGGGTGTATATGTGTGTGTATGTGTTTGTTGCTGAGGATTGAAACAAGGACCTTACACAGTCTGCTAGAGCTCTGCCACTGTGCTACATCCCCCCATAGATTAAATATAACTTCCAAACATCTTTTATATAGAATTTCTAAAATATATATATTTCTTATGTTGTATATATTCATTGTTGTTTATATTTTTTATTATTACTTTTCTAAAAGATTGTATCCACTTGCAAATTACTTTTTTATGTTTGTATACAAGCGTTGAGAACATCTTTGTGAATTCAATATGTAAAAATAGTTTCTTTTAATTTGCAAACATTGACCAATTACAGCTATGGGTTCTTGTATTCTGTTCCACACTGTTTCCATTTGCCATGTTTTCTTATTACCTGTATAGACTAATAGTTGTGTGTACTTTTAAGGCTAAATCTAAAAATAAATTCTTTCTTTGTTGTGAGGCTAATTTTCTTGTCAGAAAATGTGATGTGTTATCGATCTTCTTGTTTTTAAACATAATCAAGCTGTGAACTGCAAAACAACCACAAAAATTTCTTTTGAAAAAATTTGGGGAGAGAATAGTGAACAAAAGATACTTCTATGATAATATGAGTGGTGAAGACTTTTCCTAACAGTGAGGGATGAGAGAAGATTTGTCCTGCTAAGGACAGGGTACCATCAGCATGACTGTGTCTTGCAGCTTTAAGTTTGCATTAGACAACATTAGGTAACATATCCATGTACATACATACTTTAATCTTGCTCTACCATTGTTCCTAATATCTCTTCCACCCTAAACTCTCTTCTTAGATTCTTATATGTTATGCCAAGTGTAGTGCTCTGTATGATCAATAAGTTATTTTTTCTTCTCTTTAATTTTGAAATTATAATTCAATTATAACACATCCCCCCTTCCCTTCCCTCCCTCCAAACCTTCTCATATATCTCTCTTCCTTTCTTTCAGATTGGAGAAGAACCTACAATCATTACTTTACTGAACCAGCATAATCCCTAACAACACCCTAAATATTTGTCCTTGTACTCACAGATAAGTGTAGTCTTCATTTCTCAAGGGAACTTCTCTTGACAAGCAAAGACAACAGACAACCACAAGCAATCAAAATGTGGAGTCCTGTCCTCATGATCACCCCTGCACTTGTGTCTCAGAAAACATTGCAGAAGAAGAGGTAGAAAGATTGTAAGAGTCAAATCAGGAAGTTTTCTGTGTGTTAGTGGTTCCTAGTTATGCCAGAGGCTACACCAATGAGCTATTAAAGCAGAGAAGAAGGTATATGACTTCCTGCTTTAGGCATTACATGTTTGCAGCTTCCCCTGGGGTCCTGGTACTGTTTTCCCTAACAAAAACCAGTCATCACATCCCAGTGACAAACAAACTACACTTTTTTTTTGCAGGTGTATTCAGACTATGTTGCCTGTTCACCCTTATGATGCTTTCCTTGCTTTTCTTGGGTCCAATGGCTCCATTTTTGGAGATAGTAGTTTCTAGAAATATGAAGATCTCTTACTATAGTATCTTTGAGATCCACAGATCATGAGAGGCAACCCTGGATGCTCTACAAAGATTAGTGTTGTCAAATTCTTGATGTTAAGTAGGGTCGATATTTTCATGGCATTGTTGACTGATGATATTTTCAAATATCAGTTATTTGAAAGCTTTCCCCATCATATGTCAAAGTTCATTTGGAATCCATTAAAGTGTGTGTGTGTGTGTGTGTGTGTGTGTGTGTGTGCATGTGTATAGGAGGATGAAGAGGAGGAGGAGAAAGGGGAAGAGGAGAAGGAAAGGAGCAAGAAGAAGAGGAGAAGGAAAAGGAGGAGGAGAAAGAGAAGGAGGAGAAGGAGAAGAAAGAATAGGAGTTTTAGATTATGGTGGGAGAATGTGACCTCACAGCCAACATGTGGTTGAGTCAGGATGTAATAATCAGCATATACGTTGTAATAGTCTGTACATAGCCCTGAGTCTGTGTTCTCAGTCAGCTCACTATGTTACCAAGAACATCTTTCCAAAGTTACTCTTTTAAAAACAATTATTAAATGTCAGAAACTTTGGAGAGACTTACAGTGGTGTCATAACTATATCTAATACTTTGTTTCCTCTGATTCAAGAGAAAATAGACCTTCAAGTGGTAAAGTTACATTTTATCATTTCGAGAGAATTCAACAGACTGAGCCTCTTTGCTCTGATGGTCAGGATCTTCTGTCCTCTCCTGTTTTCTTTCCTGAACGTTTCTACCTTGTACATCAGCTTCCTATCCAAAGTCAGGATTATGTTTTGGTGATCTCAGATGCACTTCTTTTCTCATGTATTCAGTATGTTGGGAATCTGTATGGTTAGCAGCCATCCTTCTTTCTGGACTCATCTTTAAGACCAAGTTTGCTAAAGGTCAGCTTTTGGGGGGGTCCATCTAATTTACCTCCATTCAGCATTCTAACCTTTGTTAAAACCACACTATTTCTGAAAAATATCTTTCCCACCCTAGATTATATCATACAATCTCATTCTGCTTCTCTTCTCAGCTGCTGCTTCGTCAATTAAAAAGTTGCCTGTTACCGGCCTTTGTCCTTAGCCCTATACCACCAACTGTCACATATATAATAAGGTCCTGACTCTTAAACTCCAATGTCAGCATTCCCTCTGGTGCAGGCTCACAGATCAAACTGCCTCATTAACACCTCCGCCTGGGTGTCTCATAAGACTTCAAGGTGACTCGAAATCTAAATCACTTCCCTTCCTCCATGATAAGATCTATGTTGCAATGACCCAGACCCTCATGATTGCAGGTGTGCAATTCTGTAATAGCTGTTGCAGTTTTGCAGTTTTCCAAAGACCATCGTCCCTATAAAGATACAGGAAGTGAAAACTTACAAACTGAACATCAAAAATAATATTAATTTTATCCTAAGAATGTGATAAGGTTTTAATAATCTTGGTTAGAAAAGAATGGAAAAGCTATTCACTTGTTTCCATATATGGATGTAATTGTGTCATTGTGCCCACTGTCAGGCTCTTTATTGATGAAAATTGGTTTTCTACCTAGGGAACTGGCAGCCATTCCCTTGCAGTGTGATGATGGTAGCTTTCATAGGCTGTTAGAGGGCAGTTCATTGTGTGCACATACACATCCCTTTAGAGAACACATCTGAGCAGGCAGCATGTGGAGCCTCAACAGCATACTACTGCCCTGTAGCTAAGTGAGCAAGTGATAGACTCTAAGGAAACAGGTTTTCCATATATTTATATCACAGTAGTAGGATGTATTTGCAGGAATAGTCTCAACTATAAAGTGAGCACCACCTAGGCATATCCGAATCCCCCCATCATATATGTAGCAGAAGGATGCCACATCTGGCTAAGTGTGAACTCTACAGAGAGCTGCCCTGGATCCAGGTAGGTAAAGAAATCAAAACACGCAGTAACCAGACAAAGGGAACACATGCTTCTGACCATGAAGTGGTGACCTCAAGTGCCAGAGAAAGACAAATGGCAGGAGGTCAATAAAATCTAGAATGAACTTTGGTTATCCTCAAGAAAGAATCAATGAAGGCATTTTTATTAGGTAGGCATATTTGATTCCTAAGGGAGAGCAGATGAAAATAAATAAGAAAATGAGAATAAAATTACTTAAAAAAAAATAAAAAACAACTACGAAAGAAATAAAACCACAACAGCAGAATTTTTTAATTGGTTTCAGAGATATGCATTCATTTATCGCTAACAGTTAAGATGGGAAAAGTTTCCCTTAGAAGACAGCAAGAATGTTCCAGAGACAATATTTATAAGAGAAAACAAGCCAGTTGTGGTAACACACACCAGACAGTAGGATCACAAGTTCAATGCCAGCTTGAGCTACACATTTGGATTGAAGGCCCTCAAGGAGATGACAACCCCACAGGAAGACTGATAGTGTCAACTAACCTAGAATCTAGGACCTCCCAGAGACTGAGTCACCAGTCATGGGCTGGTCCCAGGGCCCTACATGTCTGTTGCCAAGAGCTACCACATCTGGCCTCAGTGGGAGAGAAGATGAGCCTAATCCTGCAGGGAATTGGTACAGCAGGGTGGGAGAATTTTGGGGGAGGGGCTGCCTTCTCAGACAGAGGCAGAGGAGGATAAAGGGAAGAATTCTGTAAGAGGGAACCCTGAGGGAGAACATGTGTGATGTAAATATATTTTTTTTTAATGTAAAATATATATATATAATATATATAAATATATTTATATATAAAATATATAAATTTATTTATATTATATATAAATATATTTATAATATATATTATATATATATTTTACATTAAAAAATATATATTATATATAAAATATATTTATATATAAATATATTTATAATATATATATTATATATATATTTTACATTAAAAAATATATATTATATATAAAATATATTTATATATAAATATATTTATAATATATATATTATATATATATATTTTACCAAAGATAACATTGAGAGAAACAAACAAAAAGAAAAGCAAGTAAACATTATAGAGTCGTGTGAAGAAGGATTTTTGAATAATAAGTGTTACAAAAATACTAACACATTTTTATGCAAAACATATTTTATGCAGAACCCCAATACAACTTGATAAGAAAGCAACCTAGCATACCTAATTAAAACTTGTATTGTTCTAAGGTTAGAAAAATCTTTTAGAATCTTCCATTAAATGAAAGAATACGTATAGAATATTTTCTTTTTCTATACTGTATATATGTCAGTAGAATCCAGCTACAAACCTTGTAGGATGTGCAGTAACTATGGAAATGTATCATACATATAGATTTTTAAAATTTATTTCTTTTTTTACTTTTAAAAATTATTTTAATTTTTATTGGATATTTTATTTATTTACATTTCAGGTGTCATTCCCCTTCCCCATTTCCCCTCCCTAGAAATCCCCTATCCCATCTCCCCTCCTCCTATTTGCTTTTATACCATTTTAATTACATGCAAGTATTAAGGTCAGTTCTAGGTTGAGGAACTAGCTATACAGTAGATGCAAATAGTCAAGGAACAAGCAAGACAATAAACACAAATAGTCAAAGACCAAGCAAGGCAATAAACAAAGTTCCATGAACCCTCCTGTGAGCACTGTTTCTAAGGGCTTATCAGAATGACCAAAAATATCTGAGCCAACTTCCCTGTCCTAGCCCTAAAAATATATTTCTGAATATTAGCCTCTGGATCTTGGTTCGAGCCTCCCCCATGTCTCTTTCTCCCTCCCCCCCCCTCTCCTTCACACACACACACACACACACACACACACACACACACACACACAAACACAGACACACACACCTTAAAATATAGATGCTGTAATCACAAAAACAAAACTGTTGAGACTATTGCTGATGTGATAAGAGTAAACTGAGAAGGTAAGGACAGCTAGAATACATGTGGCATTAACAAAATGACACCAGAGACTGCAGATCTTATGTCCAGAGCCCTGTCCCTCTTTTTGCTGCCTTCCCTTAAGAAGGTTTGCCTGGGAATCTAGATGCTCCTCTCAACACTCTTCATCTTCCCAGTGATACAATGTTATCATTGTAATATTTCCAATGTTACCACTGCAAACACAGTGAAGGTTCTCCATCATACAAACCTGTAGTTTGCACTGATAACCAGAAACCCCAGAGCAACTCTCTAGAGTAATGATTTTAGTCTGATACTCTCCACCACTTAGGCCTCAAATAAGCCAACAGTTACCCATGTTATTTCTTCAAGAAAAGGCACATCAGACTAAACAAAATATCAACCTTGTAAATCACCTTTTAAGCTGTATTTGGAGGGTTTCAATCTTGTTTTTAGACCAGTAATCAACTAATAAAATTTGGTATTTTATAACATTTCCTGTACTTTCCTGAAATAAAATTTAAGAATAGTGTCGTGTAACTGACACAGATAAAATTTTTTAGCGGATTGAGTTAACACAAGCGGCATGGTAACATTGAGACGTGACAAGTACAGATAACGGAG
Organism: Arvicanthis niloticus; assembly: GCF_011762505.2. Lineage (NCBI taxonomy): Eukaryota > Metazoa > Chordata > Mammalia > Rodentia > Muridae > Arvicanthis > Arvicanthis niloticus. The sequence goes on along the minus strand of NC_047672.1, from coordinate 37,363,944 downwards.
GGTTTAATTACCCATGACATGTTAAATCAGCAGTGCTTAGCAGCTGCAGATGCTATGGGTATATTTTATCAGCTACTCAAATACATAACTGTAGACAATATGATTTTGGTGACATGCTGATCAATAACTAATACATTTTCAACCACAATATATTAAAATCATCCTCTGATTCCACTTGTAGTTGCCATTAGAGAAAATTTACTGTTTAAGTTGGACACAAGAACCTTTGTGTTAAATGTAGGAGGAGAAACATTCTTGGCAGACACAACTATGAATACTTTCTCTACACTCTACTCCTTAGTGAGACATTCCAAGTTTGTGCTACTGTTCGTGTGTGATAAAGAATAGGTTTTTTAAAAGAGTCTATGCCACTAATTGAGAAGTATCTAGTAACTTTAGCTTTCTTGCATTAGTCAAGACATGCTTCCCCAGCTCGCTGCAATAATCAAACAATAAAATAATTAACTAAATAAACAATAAATAAAACCTGGCTCACCGCTCACTCAAAATCGTCACTTTCCTCTAGGGGGCGACACCACCTTGCTGACTTGAGAAGTTTATTTCACACAGATAGGACTTGTAACTGACTTTGATTGACCAGCACAGGTAGTTAAATATTGATTCTGAAAAGTAATTTGGAAAGCTTTAGAAAGCCTTTCTACCTGAATAGCTCATTTTTATTCTCACTTTTATTGAGTTTAAGCTCAACCTTTAAAATTAACCCAATCCTTCAGTTAATGTTCAATAAGGACTTCTGCTTTAAATATGATTTTTTTTGATTATCTAAGATTTCCTCATCTTATCCACACCACTTACTAAAACCAATGTATTAGGATATGTTAAAGAACGTTGAAGGTAAATGAATAAACAAAGAGATCTGAGTGGAGCAAAATTAACCGGGAAAATACATTATGTGGGAGATTTCCTAAATCAAGCTGTAAAGTATAGAAATGTCTTCAAAGTGCATTTGGAAAGAATTTATGGGAGGACAGACAGGTACAGAGATTTAACGAGGCTTCCCGGGCTGTAAAAGGAGCAGAGCTTCAATTACAGAAGTTGAAAGAGTCAGGGCAAGCCAATTATGCCTCCTTTTTATAAAGCTAGCTTTTCCTTTGCTTTGATATTTTGGGTTTAATTGAACACCAAAAATGCAGGATCTGGGTCACAGTCAGTGGAGTCCTTGGGCAAGTGGACTGTCTCAGCAAGGGCATTGGTCTTACTTTCCCATGGCTGTTTTCTCCCTCACAGCAACTGGGAACACACTGACTTCTTTGGAGATTCTCAGCACATCATTTCAAGATTGCAGCCATACCAAATGCAGACAGAGTACACTCTGTCCCCATGAAAGCTGTTTTTGTTTCTGGGAGGATTCAACACTCTAATCTGTCATTTGAGACAAATACCAGATAAGTAATTCACCACTAATGTTCTTACTATGTGATTTGTGGTGCAAAAAAAATTATATTTCTTGAAACATATATTTATGTCCAATTATTTACTTTCTAATTTTGCACAGATTCTTAAGCAAAATAGATTAGTTAAGTGCATGTATCTATGTGTAAATACTTATGAATGTCATTCATGTATATGGGTAGCCATTAATGAGAAATATATAGACATATATATTACATATATGCATATAACTAGTAAATATGTGCTAAATTTAGTAAGAAAAATAACTAAATTTATGTATTAAGTAAAACAGCTGCTATCAGAACTATACATTTTTTAATTAAGATGGTTTCTTCTTAGGAATAATATGACCCAAAGGATTATAAAAGAAACTATTAATGTTCGATTTTAAATTGCTATGCCAAGTCATGAAAAAGGAATCCTAATTCAGTGTTTCTGGGAATATAAAATAGTGCAGTCTTTATGGAAATCACTGTGGATTTTTCTTATAAAAACTAAAATGGAATTATCATATAAACCAGCTATGCCACTCCTGGGCATATGCTCAAAAGACTATATCTCAGCAGAGAGATATGTATACATCCACATTTATTCCTGCTCGATTCACACTCGAAAGGAGAAAGAATCAGCCTGGATGTCAATCACCTGATGAAGAAATTATGAAATGTTCTGTGTTTACACAATGAATTGTATTCAGCATTAGAGGAAAAATGAGATTATGAAATTTGAAGGACAATAGGTGGAAACAGAAAATATTATTTTAAGTCACGTGATCTAGGCTCAGCGAGATAATCACCACATTCTTTTTCTCATGCAGTGCCTAGCTTCTAATTTTTATGTGTGTGTGTATAACTGTGCTGCAGTGAGTGTGGGTAAAGGCCAGGAAACTCCAGCGGCCCACGTGAAGAGAATATTTAAGAGAGGAGAGAGGGGAGAATAATAAAACCACACGACACATGACATGAAAGTAGAAGGGAAATACTTAAAGAGGAAGAGTCCAAGTAAGTGTGGGGACAAGGATTTGGGGATAAAATCTGAAGGAAGGAGGAGAGCAACCAAACTAAATGTGCATGAAATGTCCTCGTCACTTTTATGACAATTAGAAACTAAAATTAGGTTTTTTGTTTTTTTTTAAGATAATGCTTTCTAAAATTGTAAGAAAAATTTTTGGAGGTGGCACAAAACAATATGCCAAATTTAAGCCAATCTTACTAATTCAAGGGCAAAATTCATTATCTCTATTATCACGGCAGGTTTAGTGGTTTCTTTGTGAGGGCCACCTGCTTTTTTCTTTTGCCTTGTCAATCTGGCTGTTCACACTTATACCCACCACCCTGGCGTTGATCATGCTATTGTTTGAGAGCATTGTGCTCTTCAAAAGGATGTGTGTGGGGTCATGCTTAGACCATGGTCAGCTGCTGTAATCATTACAATGGTTGTTAGCCAGTGAAAGCTTTTTTGGCAGGTTGCCACCAGAAGGCTACAACTTGCATTCAAAGTTTATTTTCATTAAGCTGTTGGGGCTTGCCATTCTGTTTAAAATGAGATTTAAATCCAGCTTAAAAAAAAAAAAAAAAAAAACTAATGTAAGCATTACAGAAACCCACAACTATAGAACGTGCTCCTGAATTTTTATTAAAAATTCTAATGATTGTCAAAAGACTGGCAGGAATCTGGACATTTACCTGTATGGTATGTATATTTCTGATGTGAATTATTAACATATGTTTACACATAAAATGTGGTGTATTTTCTTTCTTTTTTTTGGTAATATTTATTTATTTATTTATTTGAGTGTAGGTCTGTGAATATACCCCACATAGGAGCAGTGTCTAAGGACACCAGAGGGCATCAGACCTTCTGGGATTGGAGATAAGACCATGGGAGCCATCTCATGTAGATGCTGGGAAACCAATTTGTATCTTTTGGATGAGCACCAAGTGCTCTTACTCACTGAGCCATCTCTGCCCAAGATAGGACGTGTTTTAGAGCCAGACACTTTTATGAGCAGCAAAATTTATAATAATATATATCCTCTGATCTTTATTTTGCTATAAAAACAAACAGAATATAAGAAAAATATGAGGTATAAAGAAGGCATTTTCTTACTGTAGTAAAATTCTCTTTATTTTGCAGAGAACTTACATCTGTTGTAGAATATCTTCTGATAGACATCATTTTTTTTAAAAAAAGCTGACTACACTTTAGAAACCTCTTTTATGAAATATAATAGATTTTTTCTTTACAATGTTTTTAGTGCAATACATCTTTATCATAGTCTTTCCCATTACCCTACTCCTCCCGGATCTTCTCCACCTCGCTCTTTACAATAAGTTAAAAAGTGTTTCTTGGGTCAAATCTATTTTGATATCTCACTATAAATCAATATGAAATTAACTATACTGTGACACTTTGCTTTTTATTGATTATATATACCATTTGCTAGGAAGACATTTAGACATCAATTTAGGAAATAAATATGTTATAGTTAGTCAGTGATAGCTAAATGATCTAAGAATTTTGCTTAATCATTTTTTTCTTAATGTATGTACTTGGGTAATGTCAACTAAGAGCTATAAAATGATACCAGCAATCTAAAAGAGAAAATTTTGCTCACATGCAGTTTTCAGGTGTTATAAGATTATGGATTAAATAAATCTTTTTTATTACAATTATATTGCAATTTAAGACATTGTTGTCAGAGAAGCTGGTAGTAGAAAAGTCTCTAAGAGATACTAGGTTGATGATGTGAGGATTATACATTCAATTAGGTTAATTTAAGAACAATAACTCCATTATTCTGTTGTCCCTATTCTAAGTATTTCACATACCTAATAGACAGGTACATGAGTGTCCTTAAAGAAAAAAAAGGTAAATATTTACATTTATATGTGTGCTAATTGCCCTAATTTGATTTTCAGGTAATATATACACATACTCCACACATAAGTGAAATAATTATGTGTTAGCAAAAAAAAAATTCAGTATATATTGCTACTTTTAAATGCCAATAAATATCATGGGCCTCTGTCTTCTTGCTGGAAAGATAACAACAACAGCAGTAACACCAAAAAGCAAGGTGTCAGGGGCAGCCTTGCTCATACACGGGAGGCCTAAAATCAGCAATAGGCCTAAGTCAACTTGCTAACACAAAGCCTTGGTCTCTGTGGAAAAACAGTGAAACAGATAGCTATAAGATATTGTAAACAGGCAGCTTCGGTGGAAATTTACCAGCCTGGATACTCAGCCTTGGTGGATAGAACCAACTTAGATAAGGACAAGTGATTCATAAACAAGAATAGTGATCTGTTCCCTGAACCTTCACCCAGCCGATACCCTGTTCTGGAAGATATCTGTACTCCCCTTGAACACCTATGCTCCTGCATCATCCCCTTCCTCACATCCTGCCTTTATGTGCATATAACCCCTGTGTGAAAAATTATAATCAGCGATTTGATCAGACTATAGACAAATCGTGGTTCTTTGCATTCGTCTCTTTCCCCCATTCTCTCTTTCAGGTGACCTCCCCGGACCCCCGTTTACTGCCCTGCTGGACGGGGCAGCAAGACTTTTATTTTCTTGTATCTCAAACTTTTATATACACCCTATATTGTTTGTTTGTATGAACCCAAAATTAGTGTCAATGTAAATGAAACATATTTGTGTAGACATTTGTGTGCACTTGTAAATATTTACAAGAGATCTACGTGGCAATATGACAAGCAGGAAGTTGACTGACATTGCCTGACTCAGTGTCTCTAACTGAAACATGGTGCTGATAAAAGTGAAACTGAGCTGATAGTTTCGAATCTTGCACACGGAAACACAAAGATGCAAGAGTGAGCAGAACTAGTATCTAATAATTGTCTAAACCATCTGAGCACTAAGCATCCATAGGATGGCATCTCATGGGAATGGCGACACCTATGAAGTGTTGGCAAAGGAAGCTTGGCCACTTATCAACAACACCATTGTTTTACTGTGAATCACTGGCAATCCCTTTGGCCTCTGTACAGACTTCCTGGAAACTTCCACCATCTTCCACTCATCTGTAATATGAGTAACGAGGAGCGTTGATTTTTAAACCTAGCTCTAGAGAACTTTTTACTGGTTTGTGAAGCTCCATAAAAGTAAATCATCAAGGTGGCAGTTGCCGAGGACTCTGAAGAGTACAAACTAGGGCAAAACAGCACAGAGGGGAATTTTAATAAATGATTGATGCTTATGTTCTGTGAAATTAAGTGTCATTTATTTAATCTCATTTGACTATAAATGAACAAAAGAAAATCAAATTGTTATTAAACAACTTAAGATCATCAAATAAATAAGCCTTACTTTTAATAATTATACAAATTCGCAGATATTTGAGTTATAATAAGAGCAAACGAAATGTGAAGGTTTGTATGTGCATTCAGTACGATGTACAACGTTCCTAGAGTAAAGTGACATAGCTTTGCTGCATTAGAGCTGCTGCAGACAAACTATATATGCATATTTCAAAACATACCTCCTATAAACTTAATACTATTAGCAATAAACAACATTATAATGCTGCTCCTAAAGGAATCTCTATTTACATATAGTTTTTGTTTGCTTGTTTCTTTGTTTGTTTCTTTGTCTTGGCTCATAGTCAGAAACAAGGAACTACCATTGAAACTGAGCTGTGCCATCTCATTTAGTAGTACTGATGCTCAGGGCAGGACCTGATGGTACAATGATATGTAGGAAATGTCTGTCAAAACTTAGGATTCTTCCCTTTGAAACAAGAGCCCATGAATCAGGGATAACAGTGCCGTGTACAGATGCTGATGCCTCCTCTTTAGGAGCTTTGACTTCAGCAATTCTGAAATACTTGCTTAGTGGCAAACAGTTGCAGTTTTCAACTTACCAATGAGCAAGGTATATAGAAAAAGTAAGTTATAATGGTTCCAGAACAATTTTGTCAGAGTTTAAAAGGAATATGCCAGGTCAAGCAAACCATTTGTTTAGCCAGCAGGATGGTCAGCCTCCTGAGGCAGGCAGCCAGGCAGCTAGGAGAGAGGCTTTAGAGAAGGAGTAAGAGAAAGTATTAGGGAAATCCAAGAAAAGATAGAAATAAAAAAGGAAGTTATACTTTCCTGAGCAACTCAGAAAACTGGGCAGACTTGCCAAGCTGCGTGTCTGTGGTTGTGTAACACACAGCCCAAGTATTTTTTTTTTATTTGTTGATTTCATTAGAGTGACTTTAGATGAAAATTCGGAGAAACTCCGTTCTTGTTTTCTTAGAATTGCAAGCTGTAAGGGTGATCTGCCACTTGAGTGACAGTGACAGTCAATAAACTTTAATGTTTGACAAGTACCAGTGGATATAAGACATGGTGACTTTATTTCAGCGTATTGTCATCCTAAGTGCAGAGAAAACACCCAGGGCAACACACTGTTGTAACACTTTAATTGCTTCTTAAAGTATTATGCTTTCTAAACACACTTATTGGTAACTTTAATTTTTAAGGCTCATGTTTTTTTTTTTTTTTTCTGAAAAGCATTGTAAGAAAATCCTAAAACACAAAAATATTCATTTTTATCCATTGAAAATGAAGAACTCATCTGTGATACCTATAATATACAAAAATAAATGTCATAGCACAACAACCCCAGGGTGTGTGAGTGGCACATATATTCTAGTGATAATCAATAGCTATCTAATTGGATTTAAGAACCATCCATCGAGAAGAAAATCATGCTTTATACTGGAAACCTAGCCAACCATCCAGGGTTAGAAAACTCATGAATCTCAGAGAAGAATCTACAACCATCAATTTACAAAACTATTGCAATCTTTATCTGCATTCTAAATACGTGTCCTCATACCAACAGATAAGTGTTGTCCTTGCCCCTCATCAAGGAAGCTTCCTTTTGCAGAGACAATGACAGAAAACCACAATCAATCAAAATGCATCCTTGTAGAGCCCAGTCCTGCCCAGTTCATAGAGCAACAAACCAACTCTTATACATAAGCCTCATGTTATGGGAAAAGGGGTAGTAATATTGTAAGAGCCAGAGAATCCAGGAGTTTGCTGAGATTTTGTCTCTTAGAAATGTCAGAAGTGATGCCGATGAAGTTTCACCAAAATATGAGGTGAGCAAAGGCAACAACCATAGACATGGTAAACTGGATGGAGGATTTCTCACAAGGCATCAACTCTGTACAGAGAACTACAGGTGACTAAGAAGTGCAGAGTGGAGAAATAGTCTTCCCGGGAAGAGCACACCAATGTACCGAGGTGTTCCTTTTACACTCTAAAAAAATCGTTCCCAAGTCATTACAAAAGAAAGATATTTGTCTACTTTTTCTTCATAGCTTTCCATTGGTAAGTAAAGAACTATTGTACTGTTTGTTGCTAAACAAATATTTCAGAGACGCTGGTTAGAAAGTCTAACAGAGTAACCATCAACAATCTGCCAATGGATCTGTTTTCACTGGTTCCTGGGCTCCTATTTCAAAAGGGAGAATCCTGAAGTTTTGAGAGACATTTCATTCACCTCATTGTACTATCAAATCCTACTCTCCAACCATCAGTAAAGCTAAATAAGATGGCATGGTTCAATTTAGACAGCAGTTCCTTGCTTTTGAATGTGAAACCGTTATCCAATATTAAATGTTCAGCCCTCTAAGCATACACACAACTTATAGGTTACAGAGTGGGAAGGTTGTATTCAAGTATTTAGGAATATTTTTGTATGCATACACATATTATATATGCATGTAACAACAATTAATGAGAAAGAAGTTTTGAATTTGAAAGAGACCAGCGAAAGGTATGTAAAAAGGAAAGAAAGGGGAAAAAAAACATATAATTTGGGAGTTAGAGACACGCAGATATCTCTCTGAGTTCCAGATCATCCTGATCTGCAGAGTTCCAGAACAGCCAGGGCTAAATGGAGAAACCCTGTCTCAAACAACTAAAACAATCCTTCCAGTACTGTTCCATAGGAGTCCCCAACCTCATTCCAATGGTTGCATATGTTTCAATCAGTTGCCGGTACTGGCGGTGAGGAGGAGGTGGGATGGATGAGAGTGTAAGGGAGGTGGGGGGGGGGAGCACAGAAGCAAAGGAGAGAGGAGATACGATGAAGAACTCTGGGAGGGGAGACTAGAAACGGGGGACAACATTTGAGATGTCAATAAATAAAATAATTTAATAAAAGAACAAAACAACAATATAAACAAACAAAATAGAAATGGCTTTGGTTTGTGGACATTTGTGGACACCAACATTGCTTTTCTAAGGCTTTTAATCCTAGCACTTAGAGGAAGAGACTGGTGGATCTCTGCACATTCCAGGCCTGACTAATCTATATAGTGATTTCCAGATGAGGAAAAACTTCATATTGAGACCTTGTATCAATGTAACAAAAAAATGGATGAAGCGTGTTTCTACATCCATTTCCTAATGGCCAGTCCTTTAAGCTAAGGTACATGTCTTTTACTCTTAAACTATTTGGTGCATATTTTGGTAAAATTGTTGGAGTTCTGGGATGATTTTTTTAATTGGATATTTTATTTACATTTCAGATGTGATCCCCTTACCCCATTACCCCGCACCCGACCAGGAACCCCCTATTCCATCCTCCCTCCTTCTGCTTCTATGTGGATGTGCCCACCCACCCCTCCACCTCCTCACCCTGGAATTCCCCCACACTCGGCGTAAGCCTTCATGTTACCAAGGACCTCCTCTCCCACCTATGCCCGACAAGGCCATACTCCGCTACATATACAGCTGGAGCCATGGATCCCTCCCTATGTGTTCCCAGGCTGGTGGTTTAGACTCTGGAAGCTCTGGTTGGTTGGTATTGTTGCTCTCCCCATGGGACTGCAAGCTCTTTCAGCTCCTTCAGTCTTCTCTCTAACTCCTCCATTGGGAAGCCCTTGATCAGTTCAATGGTTAGCCGTGAGCATCTGGGATGATTCTTATCTCATCTTAAAATTTTCATGTTTTGAATAATTCAGACTAATGCATAAATTAAGTAGAAGAAAATCATTAGAAAAATCAAACTCAAGTTCATACTGAGTTTGTAACTGAAGATTTTTGTGTGTGTGTGTGATAAAACGATAATACTGGAGGGGAGAAGGAGAAAACCATGGGAGGACAGTTAGTGAAATCTTATGTGAATGTACACTGTTAACAGTCAGGACCAATCCAAGGACCTCCAGTGACTCAGCACCATGGGAGTTGTAAAGCCTTCCTCAATTCAGGCTTAGAAGGATGGCTATGCCTTCCTCTGAACCCTGTATAGATGTTGACAGTGTGTGCAGAAAATTTCCGTCATAAACTTCTTCCCATGGTTGTTTACAGCCTGAATACTCTTCCCCTACAGAGAATGCTTCGACTTCAATTAGCTAAATAAGCCTCCTTGTTTATTTGTTTGTAATAACTCTAGCTTCTGGTTCAGCTCTTTGCAATGACATGACTTTCCTGTTCAAATTTAGCGTACTGGCGCTTCTCCATCAGTGCTCTCAAACTTTATTTGTATCTGGTGGCTTTTCTCTGTCCATGTGTCTGTCTCTCCTTCATTACTTCATTAGCCTAGTTAGGTCAACCCTTGAAACTGTGGAGATTATACAAGAGAAGGCGGTCTGGTGGCCGGAAGAGAAATATGTTCCTATTTCAGCATACTTTAAACATACAAATAAATAAAATAAATCTAGGAACCACAAACAAGAGATTTTCAGTATTTGTTTTTCTGAGTCTGGTTTAGTTGGTTAAATATGTTGGTTGTACAGATGAATGATTCTTCCACTATAGGACATAATTTAGTATATGAAAAACTGAATAGAGTAAAATAAAATCAAATCTCATAATGTATGTATGTATATACGTATGTACGTATGCCACATTTTCTTTATCCATTAATTTGTTTGCAGACAGATGTTGTTTGATTTGTTAGTATTTAGTTTTTAGAGTCACTTGTAGATCCTGTGAATTAATTCTCTGTCAGGTGTCCAGGTAAAAAAAAGATGTGTTTTCATCTTCTTTTAAGCAGAGTAGCAGCACTGACAATCACTTGCCTGTTCTCCTGCCATATCTTCTAATGTTGCCCCAGGTTCTAGCTGACGTTTGACAGCAGTGCAAAACATAGCTCTCTGGAAATCTTCTGTTTGGCTTGGTCCAGAATTGCTGTTATTGCTAAAAATCGCAACAAATATATGTGTTCACAGAATCAAGTTAGTACAACTGTAGAATGATATATATTTTAGATTATAGTCCATGTTAATGTAGATTAATCCTGATATATAATTTCTTATTCCTAGAGAAGGTCTCAAGTTTCAGGAAAGACTGCTCTAGCAACAATTGACAGTGGCTATTAAGAAAAACTACAATAATTTTATAGTACAGTGTATATCACAGAGTTTTAAATCCATATTAATAAATGTAATTTTCAGAAAAAAAGAAACAATTCCTAATTGCATGTCTGTTCTTCATCCTGTTCCTATTTGGACCTGCTATTTAAATCTCTCCTTTTGCTAAATATATGGATCTCATTCAATAAATTCAACCTACTGTTGGTACTGAAAGGGGAAAGTAACCTGTCTTTCCAATTATAGAAAGAAAAATAAATGTAGTAAAAAAGGTCAGTGCTGTAGGCATTCTGTCTGGTGGTCTTTGTATTTCTTTGTGGACTGACCACTAAGTTGAACAGCCTCAAAGCTTATACAGAGAATGGTGTTCACATTTCTTCACAGGGAAGTGTCAGTTTGCTATATTGCATATGCAAATATGTAAATTAAGTAGGCAGTGAATAAAAACTTTCATTGATATTAAAAAGGGATGAAGTCTCATCAAAATTGTTTGTCCGTTACAGTGTTTCTTAAATGCTTAAAGATTATCCTATCTAAATAGCATGGAGAAAATTTATACTGGATAGACTGTGGACAGAGGTTGTAAAAGAATAGTTTCTGTTGTCATAGTCAGCACCTGTCAGTGCCTTAAAAAAGAGATCTATAATAAGAACTCAAAATATATATGTTTTGTGAAGATGTACAAGTGTTCATTTGTTCTGGGAGCATGGCCAAGAATGCAATTGCTAAGTCTGATGCTAAGTGTGTGTGTTTACATTTAAAGTGCTAGGTTGTTTTCTAAAGTATCAACACCACTTTAGATTTTTAACAGCGATGTCTGAGAGGTTTGCATTTCCCAGGCAGAAAACAGATAATATGGTCTACATAAAAGTTTCCAGAACACAGAAGAGCTGATGCAATTCTTTATTCTGAAGATAGCTGCCTCTCACACCCCTAATTGACTATGCTCTAGTAAGCTCAGTCAGTGGAGTTTAAGGAGAAGAAAAACAATAAACCAGTATTTAGAACACTTGACTGATTACAATTTGTAGATAAAAATAGTCTCAGTGCAGCTGATATCAAACTACACATATGACTTTACTGAAAAACAAACACACAAACAAACAAAACAAGGAGAAGACCAGGTGGTCCTCACAAGATGGCATATGCTTATTCCTACAAACTGCCGCACATTCGTGAACACACAAAACATGTGCTCACATGCATGTATACACACATACATGCTTAATCATGTGTCCTCACAGGAGTCACATACACATTAAATAACCCTCTCTGAATGTAGTTGGATAATGAAATAATATGGTATCATGAATTTATTAGCATAATAACATAACCATATAAAGATATAAAATAAGCGTAGATGCTATATTTTGGAAATAAATGGTTTATGTCAATGTAAAAGAATAAAAGAAATTGAACATTACTTTCGCCTAATAGTATTTATTTCGAGGTGGTTGGGTAATGAGTGAATTCTGATTTTCTAATTGTTTTATTCAATAATTCCAATTCACCTCAATGATAGATATATTTTAAACACACACCTTCAACTTTGAATATTATAGTTGAGATACCAAATTTTATGAACAATGTGAGACAAGCAGAATGTAGTAAATGATGATGGAGCACAAATTTGCTTCAGAAACACTGTTATTTACTTTAAATACAAATTTACAAATTTAAAGGTCATACAGAGCCAATCAAACACGGTTCCAGGAGAGAATTTTCTCCCTGTCTCAAAACCTTATCAAAGGGACTTCATGTTTACCCATGTTTATGAGAGGACAGAGTTAAATAGAGCCAGGCTGACTCCATGACAGTGTGCAACCTGGCAGTTTGGGAGACTAGGCCTAAGTTTCTGTATCTACTGGCCCACTACATAGTGGGAGCCAACTTCAATCAGACACCCATCCAGGAGCTGTAGAAACTGCCCCAGCACCTAGCTTGAGCCAAGTATAATTAATCAAAATTCCCCCAAATCCTCCAGAGCCCTAATCAATCACAAAGGTACCTATAACCCTGGAGATAGAACCAACCAATTAAGGGAAAGAAAGGTAAAAGTCCTATCCTAACAGGCTTTACATTGACCCAGCATAATCCACATGAAGTATGGTGAATCCTTGCATGCAGGTTCTCTGCTCAATAAATGCTCTTTGCTGTTGTGTAGTATTCTTCACAAATCACAGATTTGTATAAATTACATTTACACTCATGAAAGACAAGTTCTGGAGCATCATGACCATAAAGGGAAATCAAGTCAGCAAGGTGATCTAAGTCTGTATTCTCTTTTGTGCTATTTGGTAAAAAGGCCACTTTCAGTGTCTCTATCTCTTCAGATATCTATCTCTTCAGATATTTCTTCAAGATACTTCCATCATCAATAAGCTTGAGGGAAAGCTTGCGAAAAAGAGCCGAGTTTTCAAAGTTCTTTCTTTGCTGTCTTTGCTTCTTTAAAAGTGTAGAATGTCACAAAAATTCTGACTTTATCAATTGTAGGAGAGTGACCTTAGAAATTGTATGGCTGGAAACATTTCACTTTAGTAAAGTAGATAAGAATTTTGTAAATACCAATTTCGGTGCTTTAAATTATGGAGAAATTAAATATTATCAAAATGCTGTGTATCACATTTTAAAGACCAATATCTGACAGTAAATTTCTTCCTTCTATATGAGCCATTAATTTTTCTCTCCTCATTCAGTATATTATTTTTGGCGTATGCTCAGTGAAAATTAGCATAATTAAGGGCAAATTAACTAGGAAATACAAGTGATGAGCAACACTCATTAATATATTTTGTGAAGTACACTTTATCAGAGTAAATACACTACTTAAAAACCTTTGTTTTTCCTGCTTCATTTGGTCTATACTTACTGAACTATTTCAATTTGTAATGGAATTCCTGGAAACAGCTATTGGTATTATTCCACTACTAGAGTTAGCTCAGCAATGAAAACAGGATAGTCAAAATTATATGGTTCTTTTTTTTTTCAGAATTATCATTTGGCAGAGAGAGCAGTTTTTATTATATATAAATTAATGTAATGAAATACTGCTAAGTAGGTAGGACAGTAAATGCAGAACCAAGGCAGGGTTTCCTCTTTGCTGAGGGTTGTGCATGTTTTATGTATAGATGTTTTATTGATGATCTTTATGTTATTACAGGAAGTGTTTGGAGCAGATACAACAACAAAGTCAATAGTGCACAGACAGCCTGGGGTCTCGTGAGTAGATTTGTTATCTTGACCTTTAGCTCTAAATACCCTGTCCTGTTCTGCCATAATGAAAGCGAATGTACTTATTTATAATATAACAAGGCACAGGGAAAGATAACCTTGATGTAACTACAGTAACTATCAACACTTCAAGGTCTGGTTGTAATTTGGGTGTCCAAATTATTTCGGGTTGCTCTAAAGATGACTCCGTCCCCATGTTAATATCAAGGCCCTCTTACCCATATCCCTGTCACCATTTCCTCAGTACAACCAGTCCCTGCTTCATTATGGCAGTCAGGCTGAGAAATTACTTTCAATTTTAAATAAATAAAGAAGCTGAGAAAGTTAAATATAGATAGGTGATAGACTTAGTTGACCTTATCAAGAAGATAAGAATGGAGAGAATTGTTAAAGGGTGAGCTTAATATTATAATGCCATTTTTATTCAATGACAATAGATTACATTGTTAGTATGCCTATTTCATATGCATAGCCTTAAACAGTTGCATTTTTAAACATTTCAGTTTGTCTTTATTCATCTTTAACTGTTGGTTTTATTGGAGATATAAGAGTATCATGTATTTGCAGTGAACGACTTAAAATTATTTCTTTGAGCTTTTCAAAATTTTATCTCCTTTAAACACCAAACAGCAAATCAATGTTCTATTCAAACCTTCTATTCCTAGGGTAAAGGATCATGGAAGTGTTTATTTCCTCCCAATTTGTGAAGGATTTAGTAATTCAAGCTTTCATACTTCTTTATTTTGGAGACTATTGTCATCTTCTCAAAGTTTATGAAATTTAGTTTCTTCCTTTCTTTATTCCATTCTCAAACTTCTGCCTTCACAAACTTTCACACCTTGGGAGCAGCCACTCCATTTCCTTAGTTGGTCAAGAAATCACTTTCTGCTTGTGTATGCATGTTTGTGTTTGTGTGTGTGTGTGTGTGTTCGCGCGCGCACTAGAGAGAGAGAGAGTGCCTGTGTGCATTTGTGTGTACCTGTGGGTGTGGTCTGAATGTGCTGTTTGTGTATATCGATATTTGCATGAGGCTGATGCTAATTACATTCTTTGATTTCTCTCCACTGGTTCAAATTTGTTGGCTGGCCAAATAAACTCCAGAGACTCTCCTATCTTGTTCTCTCACTTGTCTTGTGTGCCTCTTGCACTCCTAAAAGTTACTGACATGTGCCACTACCTCAGCATTTACAGAGCTGCTGAGAATCTCAAGTTTATATGCTTTCATGGCAAGCAAGCACTTTACCCGCTGAACTGTCGCCAGAACCCCAAAATGTAGTACCAAAATGTACCCCACCCTACCCATATACTTCCTCTGTAATAACAACCCTGGCATTGACATCAGTAGACCTCACACATACTCAAACTTTTCGCTACTATTTCTGTTACCAAATAGACCAAGCAATAATTAGAAAAGGGATATTTACAATACTGTTCTGATTTCTTATTTAACGTTAGATAGGGTACAAATTTTAAGTAAAGCTGACTATAGTTGACAATATCCAGAAGTCATATGTGTCTAATATTCAGACATTAAATTGTTTATGAAAGTTACCCAGCTTACTTTAAATATTTGAGTCATTTTATTTTACAATTTATCTCTGTGATTTAATACATCAATGAAAAATAAAAAACAGAAAAACAAAATGAAACAAAAAACATAGACGGATATTAAAGAGGTACATTTCTATTTAATCAAAGGTGAGGGTAATTTAGAATATTGCTATAACAGAGAACTATATTGTTATCAGTAGTGTGTGCTAATACCGAGTAGTCTTTAAGATTAAACAAAGTTTGACTGCTCTCAGGGATTAGTAAACCAATGAGATCTTTACTTGTAACCAAGCAACCAAACTTGTTACTAGGCTACTCCCCAGAACATTTGAAAGTTCATTGCATGTTAGAAAATGACAGGGTCAGCAGTTTCAGACCCTGAAATCTTAATAAAGTTTAAAGAAACAGGTAGAAATTTTAGGGCCAGTTCATTCTTGTAATTTTATTGGTAAAGGAACTACTGATATTTCAAAGGTATTGTAGTTTCTATTAATCTTCTTTAGAGAAACACCCCAGCCAGTGCTGAGCTCTGAAGATGTTTTAGCCTTTCGTGTACTTTCTCTTTTGCTGTCACGAGCAGCCATTTTCAGGAATGAGAGCAATCTAAGAACTGGTGGAGTGGAACAGATACACAGTAATGTCATGTCAACATTTATTTATGACCTGCCAGTTAGGATGGACAACATCTATCTGGATGATTTTAAAAGCTGCCCTCATGGAGAACTCCATAGTGAGATAGTATGTCTCACTTGTCACAATGGAAATGATGACAAGAGTATCCATATCCACACTGTCCACTTCCCCTTGTCGTATATTAATCATTTCATTTTCACTTGCCTGTCATGGTATTCTCACTTCAGGGTAGGAATTTTATTAATTCTGATAAACCCTATTTGCTTTATATATCGAAAGCTTTCCTTATGGTTGGATTTTTAAAGGTGTGTGCAATTGTTCCTCTATATGGAATTTGCCTCAAATTGTCATTAACACCAAAGTAGTGAATGTGACCAAATCCTGTGGCTGATAGTGACATTACACCAGCCTTAGCATACACTAAAATTGTCATCCCGGGGATGACTAATTTTAGTCATAATCATCACTTACAATCTTGTTGCCTTATGTATACGACTTTCCCAAGGATATACCCATCCACCCATTAATAATTTGCTTAAAATATTTATCCAGTGTTTAATCAATGGCAGGCCTTGGGAAGTAATAATTTTAAAAACTCCATTTCATTCCCCCTAGCAAAAAAATATATACACAAGGACAAATGACCTAGCATACAGAATTTATTACAAGACCAAAGTAACATATAAC
The DNA here is from genome assembly GCF_011762505.2 of Arvicanthis niloticus. Classification (NCBI taxonomy): domain Eukaryota; kingdom Metazoa; phylum Chordata; class Mammalia; order Rodentia; family Muridae; genus Arvicanthis; species Arvicanthis niloticus. The sequence continues at coordinate 37,347,089 of NC_047672.1, read as the reverse complement.
ACAGTATTTTAAAGTCCCATTCCCTTTTATCACAGGGTAATTTGGCATTGTCTGGCTGGGAAGCAAGCAGATGTCAGTGTTTAGAATTGTTATACCTAGCAAGAGAGATATTGTGTTGCTAGGGAGAAAAAAGTCAGGGAGTATTAACAGAATAAAGGAGTTGATGGTGAAACTAAAAATTTTGCTGTGGACAAATGACAGGCAATTGGGAGTCCAGCTACATTTCCATGACAGAAACTAGTTTGAAGAAGAGATAGCTGAGCTCAAAACAAGCAGTTTCTTTCTTTTTTTCTTCCTTGCTTCCTTGCTTGCTTTCTCTGCTCTCTCTTCTCTCTCTCTCTCTTCTCTCTCTCTCTTCTCTCTCTTCTCTCTCTTTCTTTCTTTTTCCTCCCTTTCTCCCTCTCTCTCCCTTTCTTTCTTTCTTTCTTTCTTTCTTTCTCTCTCTCTCTCTCTCTCTCTCTCTCTCTCTCTCTCTCTCTCTCTCTTTCTTTCTTTCTTTTCTTTTTCTTTCTTTTAAAATCGGGATTGCTATTTAAAGTGGAAGTTTACTCAGTGTGATCATCCCTAAAGGTTCACTAATTCTTTGATTGCTATCATAGGCAAGTATTAAATGAAGATGAAACTTACTTCTAATGGAACTCAAGGTAATTATCATCTTACATTGGTTTAAATGCACTATCATCTCTCTAACTTAACTCAGACCAAGAACGTTGTGTACTCTTCCTTTATTGAGGTGCTTAGCATTGTCCATGTTTGTAAAATGCCACACTGCATGTCTTAGCTTAGCCAAGAGAACTCCTTCATACAGTTCCTAATATGAACAATTTGCACAAAGAAAGCCTAATATTTAAGAAAAAATCAGTTATGTGATTCTGTATATTATTGTCTCAAAAATATATTTATTCTATGCAGTCAACTTGAACATGTAACATTTGATACTAAAGTACAATGGCCTGTTTGTTCAGTAAGTGCTCAAATTAGTAATGCACAAATTTTGCAAAAAGATTTGCCTTGAGCTTTTCAGACTATGACAAGCTAGAAGACCCTGGAAAATATGTATTAATCAATTTCTTTGTGCTCATGGTTATGTAGACATAACACAGTGACTGCTTTAATTTCATGTAAGGTTGGGGGTACACTTTCTGGTGAAGTTATCTGGTATCTTTGCCTATAAGTCCAAATTTCACTCCTTTCTTTAACAGTAAGGTGTTATATCTAGTTTTTCTTTCACATATTATTATTTTGGCAATGAAATTCTATTTTTATTATATGGAATTTGAAAAGCAGTTATTCCCTTGCATTTTTGCTACTTCACAGGTGCAGTGAAACAATTTCTCACTTCCTGGCACTATTCAAGTCTGCAACTGTCATAATCTTTGAAGTTCTTTTGAATGTATATTTGTTTTATTCTTTTTCATGTACTTTAAGTGGTTAATTATTTTGTCAGCCAGAACATGATTCTCTGAATTTGTTTATTTCATATAGTGTACTTTTCAGTGTTCTTTATACTTGTCCCAATTTTTCATTGAAGATTTGTTCAGTATACTATTTATCATTCATATTTTTGTTACAGTAAAATAGTATTTTCCTATATTTATTATCACTTCTTCAACATTGCCACTTTAAATACTTAACACATTCAGACACAAACTTTTTTATAAATATATATATTTTATATTATAAAATATATTTTTTATAAAATATAGATTTTATAAATCTATAAGTGAGTTTTTATTTCTTCTGAGGAAAAAAATGGGAGGATTGTGAGAGAATAATTTTTATCTATTTATTTTCTTTTCATGATACAGTTCAACTCATCCGATTAAAATTACGTAGAAAGCATTAAAACATTTACACACATTGCTTTCAATAGCAAAACCACAAAGTACCTATTTTTTAACTGTCTGAGATTACTGAATCTGGGAGAAAGGGCTTTTAGGGGAATGAGGGAGAAGAGGGATGTTTATTAATCTGGTAAAGAATTTATGATATCCAGGAATGGCATCATTGGTGTTGATAGAATCCTTTCATTTTTCTAATCCAGGGACTTGGAACATGTAAATACCTGTCATATAAATACCCAAGGCTAGCTGTACTGATCTTGGACAAAACAATGAAAAAATATCTACGATTATCCTTTTTGTGTGGTTATTTTTGTAAGACTATTGTGACCATACTGTAAATAACAAGTATGATCTTAGTGTTTGTAAATCAATTTGATTGGTAACTTAACCAAAGGAATTACATTAGAGATTATAATTTCAATGATTTTTCATGCTTATCTCAAACAAATAATGAACTCATTTTTGTAGTAAGGTTCACTCCATCTTTAAGATGGAAAGTTTGCAGTAGTAAGCAACATATATCAATTAAGAACTTCTGACAGAGTAGCATAGAAACTGCATTTCAGAATGAAAATAACAGTGACCCTAGAGTGTGATATGCAGTTTCTACTTAACCAAGCATTAACCTGACAGTAGCGTGTATTTACATATTACAGTGCAATTAAGCATACAATAGTTTGAATAGGAAATGTCCCTTGTGGGAAGTGTGTTGAGTATGTGGCTTCTCTGCTAGTCATGCTAGTTTGACAAGTCCCAGGAACTTAGAATTGGGGCCAATTAGAGGAAGCAGGTCATTTGACTCTGCCTTTTAAAATTGTGCCTAGTCCCTGGCCCCTCTTCTTTCTGCTTCTTGGCTGCCAAGGGGTTAACTGTGAACCGGCCATACCCTTCTCACAATGAGGGGCTGAAACCTTTCAAACAGTGAAACAAATAAATCGGTTAGTCGCTTTATAAGTTGTGTTCAGCCAGCTGTTTTAATCACAGCTACAGAGAAATTACACAGACCTTGAAACAATATAAAACAATGTCCATTCATTAGTAAAAAAAAGAGTAATTGCTCCTTTTACAACAATGGAGTTTGACATTGCATTCGACACAATAGGTCTGAAAAAAATAAAAGAAATGTCATAAAATGGTTGTAGTTTTTCTATTATTCCTTCCAAACAATTTCAAACCTATATGCAAGGCTATAAATATTTAAGGTACTTTCTTGATATAATTCTAGCAATTGCCTAGTTTTTCTTGTTCTCCTTGAAACTTGTATTCATTGCCCACATCTGTAAGATAGAAACTGTTAAAGAAATGACTCAATATTTTCCATATCCAACCAAACTCATATTCCATATTCATAATATTTTGTTTCACAATAGGCAGTTACCATTCCAACTACCTTTCCTCCATCCTTATCATATTACTTTAGACTGAGCAACATAATACTAGTCTCAGACAGGCACAGCTACTCCTTGTCAGTTAGTATCTTGTCTTGAGTTGACTTTGATATTATTGTCACAGATCCCGTGACACTGAATAAATGAGCTTCTCATCACAGAAAATGGTGAGGGACTCTAAACTGTAGTATTGAGTTTTATTTTGTTCTTTACTTCTTATTATTCACCTGCTCTTGCCTGTTGCCCATCATAATTTTAAAGTTCATCAGCATGTCTATGAAGAAGAAATAACTCATGAAATTGATGTCGGTTATGAGAATAAAGTTAGTTACCAACTTCTTTAACAGAAGGTCATTGGCAACAAGCTCAAGGGCACTGAAGAAAATAATAATACTGAATGTCAGTGATGTTCACAAGTGTGCTAACAAACATTTTTTTATTAGATATTTTATTTACACTTCAGATGGCATCCCCTATCCCCATTCCCCACCACCCCCCTTAGGAAACCCCTATCCCATGCCCCCTTTTCCTTTTTGCATGTATACATTTTTTAAAAATAATGTTAATCATAGGCTTTATAAGTTTGGAATTGTTCAATCAGAGGTGTAACCCACTGACCAACCTAGATATAACAACTATCTTTGACTGGTGGAGATACATGAATATCTGCCTCCCTGTCTCCCCCCTCTTTCTCTCTTTCATCACCTAGCTTCTCCTCTCCTTCTTCTTCTCCTCTTCTTACTCCTTTTCTTCCTCTCAGTACTCCTCCTACCTTATCTCCTCCTACACATCACCCTTCCTGTTAAAATGAAACTTTTCTCTCAAAATACAATTAGAGCATAATTATGCCAATTTGTACCAGTGAGGTACAGGATAGTCCTAATACCCAGTCCATCCTTTTGTTGACTAACCAGCTCCTCTGTCATCTATTCTAACTAAAACACTTAGTTCTGAACCTGGTTTTAGGATGAATGTCAGCTGACGACCATCCACTCAAATCTTTTCTCTTAAGGTCAATAGCTATATGTTTTCAACCCCATCAGAAATCCAGAATGACTGAGTTGACTATAATTGTGGGAAGCACAAATCATAGTTTCTAAAACTTAGCCAATTTATAGAGACCTCTGAACACCTGGACACTCGCTCTACTTAAAAACGTTGGAGCATCTGTTCTTCTGCCTTCTGGCCCAGAATCATCTGACAGACCTTAGTGCTGAAGAATTATTAAGGGCTGATTACTCTGTCTAGGCAGATATAATCAGTCGACTATTCTGCAAGTGTGTCCTTTTCTGGACAGTAATTTGTCTGTAGAAGGAAAGTGGCAATTCTTGCCTAGTGGCTGTCTCACCACAACTGGAGTAACTCCAAGGATGCTCAATTTCTTCTTAGAATTCAATATAGGAAGCTGTCCGGAGCAGACAGGTCTCTAATGAAAATGAACATTAATACTGAAATGTTTGTCATGTCAATTCTAAGGATTTCTGATGTTTTGAAAACCAGCTATCCATGTAAGGTAATCTGGACTGTTGCCTGTTAACTCCACTCAGCTATTTCTAAATAAAACATAGAGAACACCCTTATAATAAACTCCAAGTCATGAATTTGCTATAGTCCCTTAACTCACAGGCTGACCATCTCAAATCAGTTAAAAAAGTTAAAGAAGGACTGAGTCTAAGCTTTGTATTCCTAAATGTGTTATACTGGTACAATGCCTATGAGAGTAACAATATTCATCTCACTCTTATATCACTAAGAAGCTCATGCCAATGAAAACCTTAAAATTTGTAAACAAAGTAAATTGGTGTCATTTAAGAATTTATATCTTCATCTTGATATTAATTATACAGATTTCTACTAATAGGTTATGGCTATGCAATAAACCCTAGCTAATCCTCTCTATTCTGACAAAACCACTACTTTTCCCTAGAGAGACAGCCCAACATTTACCACCTTAGTCCCCAACCCAGGGAATAGGGGCGCTGAGTCATCATTAGCTTCTTCAAGCTGATTATGGGCGTTGAGATATTAGAAGAGGAGTGGGGGAAAGAGCAAATTGATAAGCCTCTGATGCTGTGTCTTCGCTGCCTCCAGATGGAATTCCCAGACCTCAGAGGTTTGAGCAGGTCTGCCCAGCTTGCTTATGCTAACAAACATTTTGCAGTAACAGAAATGGCGATTATTATCCGTGGTTAAAAAACAACCACAGCATTGAGTTTTGTTTTTGCTGTTTTAATCATAAGTCACTGAAAAACTATTACTGACCTCCATAGTATGTGTTAGGGCAGCTTTTCAAACAAGATCTTACAATGTATACAATGTGAAAAAGTGGCCCCTCCGGCTGAGGCAAAGGTAGGGGCTACTGGGACCATCTTTATCATTCATCTGAGAGATCTTCGGGAGAATGTCTGAATGGATGGTGGTTTTTGAAATCCCTGTTCTGTAATTCTTCTTTTGTGAAACATTCAAGTCTTGAAAATGCCAAGTCTATATATTTCATTAGGAAAAATAAGCAAAGGTAACATAAAATAAGTAAAAATTTAGACTCTGATCCCAAGTCTTAGTGCATAAATGTTGGCTGACAACCTGGCAGTGGTGTTGATACACATTTTATTTACTTATTTTTATTTTATTCTATCTTTTCCCATTGATGTCAGACAAGTCCATCCTCTGCTACATATGTATCTGGAGCCATAAATCTCAATGTAAATCCCAGCTCTAAGAGACATAGGCAAGTGCATGTCTGAGGCCATCCTGGTTTACAGAGGGTGTTCCAGGATAGTCAGGGCTACACATAGAATTTCTGTCGCAGAAACAAACAAAAACAAACAAATAAAATAAAAAACCCTGTTGACTGAAATGGTCCTTAAACTTCAATTCTTCAAAATATCAAAATCATTATAAAATGTTAAACTTGCTGAACACATATCCCCCGAGCTAAGCAGAACATTTGAATCCCTCTAGATCCAGACTAGAGACTTAATTATTCTAATTGATTATAGCAAATTATTCTTAGTAGTCTAAAAGGAACCCGTGGGGATGATTTAATCAGAATTTCTTCATTATTGCTATCATCTGTCAATATTGACACATATTTCATTCTTTATTAAGCAAGAAAAATAGCTTCAAGCATTTTTAACTATGGACTCACCCATTTCTCTAAAGACGGTCATTCTTTCAGGAGCCTTGTTTGGGTTGGCCCCACGTGAGCAAACCCTGTACTTAGTGAGACTTTTCATAGTGAAAAGGAAGCACATTCCAATGACCAGTAGAAAGATTTAGAAGTCTTGGCCCACCATGCAGCTAGGGAGCTTTCCTGACTTTTTTTTAATGCTTTATATTAAATTTATTCTCCTTTTGAAAAATAAACTTTGCATCTGTTTTTATTGGCAAGGTAGAGAAGACTTTAAAGGAGGCTGTTTTATTTGTTATTTGGGAAATTTTGTTGGTTTTGTTTTATGGATTGGGAGGAGGGGGTGTTATTTGTGTGTCTGGTTAAATTCCAGCTAAGCAGATGCTTGTCTTCAGAGAAACAGTTGGAACACCAGTATGTGAAATCCCTTTTCTCTTCCCCTTTAAACTCAGTTTTTATTTATTTAACAACAGCATGTCAGTATTCAGCCAGTCACATTCTAAAATATAACTTAGCCATAGCATTAGGATTTTATTGTGGGTTTTTTTGTTTTTTTTTTTTGTTTTTTTTTTTTAGCATATTAGTATAGGTTTGCTGTCAGATCACTCAACAAATATATTCTTTTTCATGTGTCCACAGGTAATGGGGTGAAGTGGCTGTTCACTTGCCAAGTACTGAAGTAGAACAGGATGATTAATCTCTACAGCTGGCCCATCTTCTTCACAAGGTATAACCATGCAGTCTGCATTCTAATTCCTCTTTGCAATGAGCAATTTGCATGCATTAAATGATCCTTGTCATTTCCTATAATTAGAGTGTAACCACATAGTATAGGAAATGATTGAAGTATCTAACACATGAGCTAATTAATGCCTTATTGTTAAGTCCCGCCCAAATAATAATAAAAAAAATAGACAGATGAGAGAATTCAAAGCTACAGATTGGATTCTCCTCTTTTTATTCTGCATTATAAGTAATACTGCATGTAACTATGAGTGAAATTGAATACAACCAAATATAGCAAAAATAGGAGTAGCAGTAGTTTTGTTGTATTATTGGGAGAAGTAAATGGCTCCCAGTATTCATAACACATTGTCCATAAATATAAAAATATCTTTGATCTGTTAAAATTGTAACAATTCTTAGAAAGAAAATTTGATATATTTTAAAAGAAATATTACTGCAATTACATTAACGTAAATATTAAAGTGAATCATCTTGAGTCATATTATAAAGGTTGATTTCTCTCTTTCTCTATGTTCTCTCTGTCTGCCTCTGTCTTTCTTTTTCTTACTTCCCCTTCCTCCTTCCTTTTCTCCTTCCCTCCCTCCCCCCTCCACCTCTTACAAATCTTTTGAATAAGAATGAAACAGTGTCCGATGACCATGACATTGGTTGAGCAGAACACTGTCTCTGGTTAATCATCTAAAGAACTGCAACTTATGGTCAGTAAAATACTAGGGAAACTAATTTTGTGTTGAAAACCGCACTAGCCCCGCGTTCGGGTGCCAAAAAATGTCGCAGCCCCAGCGAAATGTTGAGGCCCGGGCTGCCCCGCGTTTGGCAGCCACTGTATCCCGGTCCAAGCTGCCGCTCCGGTCCACGGGTCGGGGTTCAGCAAGAGAGAGAGAGTGAAGACAGATTCGAAGAATGGAGACCAGACAGTGTGTTTCAATCCCGTTTATTCTTCAGTCTCTCTTCCTCTAAGTGTCTCCTCTAAGTGTCTAATTCTCTACCGTCTGCCTCTGCCTTTTATATGTCTCACTTCTAAGCAATGCCTTATGGTCACACCTTTAATCATGCCCTTAGGTCTTGTCTCTAAATCTGATCTCTACACTTCTAAGTCATACTCTTAAATTACACACCTTTAATCTCACACACCTTTAATCTCACACACCCAAGGTATCTAAACCAAGATTATCGGAGTGTTCTCAGCTGTTGTAGGCTATTGTAATCCAAGTCTCATGTCAGGGTATATGGCTCAAGATGGCTGCAAAGCTGATAGCCGCTTTCTGCTAAAAGTCGGCCCCCAACAATTCTGATTGTGCTCTGCCAAGAACTGCTGCTATTCTTTTGCCTGGCCTATTGCTATGTATGGACATAGCAGGATTAACCAAGGAGCAAATGCTTTCATTTTATGTTATTTTGTGCTCTTGATAAGAACTCTGTAATCAGTTACTATGTATGCTGTGTGTTTATCTTTATATTTGTGTATAGTGATATCTTGGTATCAGTGGGAGATTTACTCCAAGGTCCTCATTGATACCAAAGTTAATGATGTTAAACTATATTTTATAAAACCTTTGTATATAACCTATAAAAAGCCTCCTGTGTGTTTATTTCCTTTCTGAATTACTTAATTAATTATCATAATACATTATTTGAATGGGGGCAATATAAGTAGTATCTACATGTTCATTAGTCTACTATACATTGCATTTAAAAACAAATTTTAACTATATTTGTTGTACTTACATAGGACTTCATGAATTCAAAAAACAATTGTGAATATGAGAAATATATGCATTCATATAGTATATTTCTATATAGTAATGTTTATGTAACTACACAAACTATTTGTACAAATGTATTAATTATAAGATAAAGTTAAAAAATATAGATGTAAGTAATGTTTAGTTAAAAACAATTAATTAGCCAGATAGTGGTGGCACACGCTTTTAACCCCAGCACTTGGGAGGCAGAGGCAGGCAGGTTTCTGAGTTCAAGGCCAGCCTGGTCTACAGAGTGAGTTCCAGGACAGCTAGGGCTATACAGAGAAACTGTCTCAGAAAAAAAGAAAAGAAACAAACAAACCCAAAACAGTTAATTAAATAAGCAAAGCAAAAAGAAGAGTAATTTACTGTAGAACACAAATGAATATTAATGATAGTACAATTTACTTTAGAGTTTTTAAAATATAAATTGAAATTCAATGGATAGAAAGGGACAGTTCATTCCTTTTTAAAATTTGTTGATAGTGCATAGTATTTAAGATATACTACTATAATGACATACCAGCTTTTATAAAGAACAGAAAGCAAGGCTTTACAAATTATTTCCCTACTAATTTGCTAACATATTATTTACAAACAACCCCATAGCTATAATGCAAAAAAAAAACCAGCTTTAGTTACAACATTTTCAAAGGGCGAGTCTTGACTTAATATCTTACTCACTTTCACTTCTGAATAGAAAGGAAGGAAGTAAAGGAATGAAGTCATTAACCCTGGAACCCCAACTTTCTACAAAAGCTTGGAGTGTCATAACTTAGAGCTAGACTAGAATTTTTCTTTCCTTCCTCTGCCTCCCAGGTTGGTGACATCACCAGCTGCCTCAGACTCCTGAAAACACTCTTCTGTACTCTTCTCATTTTCCAACAGGAATGCTACCCAAGGGAAATTAAGGTCACCAAGGAGTCCAAAATGAAGTTTTCCAATTTCTGCTGAAGAAGACTTTAACTTCTCCATTGCTGACTCTTGGGGGTTGGTTTAGTGCTATGTATACAAATGCAAAGTTCTGAACCCCAAGATCTGTTTGACCCCAGACAAATGAGTTGTCCTACACTGGCTTTTATTGTGTAAATCTTCCTCCCTAATTTAAAGCTACTGGTTAATAAAAGTCTGTGATTGGGCAGTAGAGAGAGAGAAAGGCAGGACTTGAAGATTTAGTAAAGATTATCAGGAGAGACCACAGGGAGGAGAGAGAAGATGTGAGAGGAGGAGGCTGCCATGAAGTCATATGGAACATGAGTGCATGGCCAGGAGACATGGACCGTAAGGACAAGCTGATGGGACAGAAACAGTCAGGGCAAGGCTCATACAGCAAGTAACAATAAAAATATGGTTGGGGTGTAAGTTAAAATAGCTCAGAACATGCCCAATCTAGGTATTACAACTTTTAAATAAAATACCAGATTTTTTTATTCTTTTTTAATGTATTTATTTTTTATTTATTTTTATATTTTATTTACATTTCAGATGCCATTCCCTTTCCCCATTTCCCCTCCCTAGAAAACCCTTATCCCATGTCCCCTTTTACTTTTTGCATAAAATACCAGATTTGGGTATCTTTTATACAGACTAGATAGAATATATAATCCATTTACAGCTGACTTTTAATTTATGCATTTTACTTAAATAATTTTAATATTCTCTTTACAGGTGAACTAAAGTTTATGTCACTGGAGTATGGTGGTTTCAAGTATACACACATGGTTTGGTTAATTTAATTACTCTACTGCTACACTCCTCCCATTTTAGGACTGTTGGTGTGAATAGATTCAGATTTATCTCTGGACATTGCAGACACTAAGGGACATCTTTCTCTATTCACCCTACTTCATGAAAAGTTTAGTACTTTAATTCTCTAGAATTTTAGTCTCTTCTTGTATGTTGAATATGAAGTGTCCCTCACAGACTCCTGGTTGATCACTTGATGTGGAACTCCTAACACTGTTTTGGAAGTTGCGGAACCTTCATGAAATATGGCCTCATTGGAGGGAGCAGACCACTGGGGGAAGCTCCTTGGTTGTGGAGGAGCAGTGCCTCCTCTCTACCACATCCCCTGATCCTTGACATCTGTAGACATGAGCAGCCAACCCCTCTTCAATTCATCATTCTCTGTACCCCAGAAAGATGCATCTTTCAGCTTCAAATTCTCTCCCTCCTTTGACCTCCTTTCGTGTGAAGCTCTATGTACTTCTTAGTTCACTCAGCTCTTCCACATTCTATCACTCTACTTACCCAGAATTAAATGATAGATGTGCTTTTGATTCAAAATTCAAATTATTAATGTACGTGTGCATTCTTAGATTCTATTGATCCTTTGACTGTAAATATAATAAATATAAGTGAGAAATTGTTATCTTTTCTCACCATTTAATTTTGGGATATTTCTTGGAAAGGTTTCATTTAGCAAATACCTAATAAATACAGATCAGTTCCAGATTCCTTGGAGAATTGTACTTAAAACCTTCCCAGAAGTGCACATCATGAGCTTAGACTATTGTGTTTATATCTTACTAGTTTAAGCTTTATTTAAACTTTAGTAGAAGAGTTCTGCTCCCTATGGTTAATGTACAGCTTAAGAGAACAGATTTAGGTAAACAAAATGCTACAGCAAATAACTCCAAATTCTAATGCCACAGAGCAATATATTTATTTCTTGCTCATTAAATAGCCTCATGTGTGGGGAAAAAATCTCGCGGGGCGGGGGGGAGGGAGTTCGGCGGCGGGGTCTCATGGAGGGCTTCCCACACTGCCACAGAGGGTCCCACATTCACACAGCTGTCGGTGGGCGGGCCAGCGGCTGCATCGACAAGGTTCCAGAATTCCAAAAGCTGGGAATCTGGCGGTGAGACCAGGCGACACGTGGAGTCCGGTTTTCCAAAGCTTTATTGTTCATGGCATGTTGAGTGGGTATAGATGGTATGCGCTTCCCCGCCAAAAGCCAGGGGAGCCTGACTTTTATAGGGAGGGGAAAAGAGGAGGGAATAACTTAATTAGCTATGCCCCTGGCCTTTAGATAACTCATTAATATTTAAATCTCTGGAAGTGGAGACCTCTACCTGTGCTATGTGATTAAAGGTTGCAGGTTAAATGGAGTTACCTCATCCAAGACCCAACACTCATGCACATGCTTGGCAGAACTCAACTGCCTTTCATGTTATCACTTACCTTTTGCTAAGATCCCTGGAGTGCACTGAATGTCCATACCAGTACCAGAACAATGGAGATATCAAGATAGAGGGATTTTTCAAGTTTTATGAACCAATGAACTCTGCTGTGTACCAAATGGTTTGAACTATCCCTGAATGTAGACTTCTGAGATGTTAGAGAATCATAGGAAACAGGTTTCAGTGATAATCACTGTCACCATAGATTTCTGGAAGACCTTTCTAATATCGTTATCAGCTTATAAGTCCAGGAAGGCAGAAATGAAGTTACTTTTCAAACACCACAGAAGAACATTAAAATTTGCGTTTTAAAATTTAAGAGATATAAACATGAATGCTGCTGATTATTCTTGCTACAAGTTCTAGGTATTATTCTTGCTCCACAGTTCCTAACACATATGACCGAATCCCATTCCTCCTTTACAAATGTAACCACCTTTTGTCCTCATAGTGAGCTGTATCTAGAAAAAAGATCTTGTTTCCACAACAAAATTATTTTATTTCTTGTACTAATAATTGTAAAATCTCTTGCTTCAAAACATCAGCTTTCTATGACGATTGCGATTGCAGACTGCTTCTTTAGCATCTCGCCATAACCTGGGATGATCTCTGCCTTACACTTTTTAATTTCTTTGTTTATGTAACTGGCCTTTAGATCCATGGTGAGTAGTAGAAAAGAAAGTTTCATAGCAACTCATTCTTAGCAGTGTATGTGTGTGTGTATGTGTGTGTGTGTGTGTGTGTGTGTGTGTGTGTGTGTAGGGGATATACACAGCGTCCATACATTCAGAGACTAAAGGAGTGTCAAGTATCAAACTTTGTTATTATCCACTTTATTCATTTGAATACAAGTAAATTTTATTGCTTCCAACTTTTTGAATAACTAGGGGATTTTCACTGCTTTCTACAAATATGCCAGAGGTCTCATTCATATGTTTATATTAACCAGCATAAAGACCAGGGGGTTACATGTCTCTGAACTTGGGAACATCCTCTGGGAACATCCTTAACTCATATCTACAGCTCATTACAGTTCTTCAGGGTCCTTTTGAATCTCCTGGTGTAACATTATACTTGCTGGAAATGATTCACATCTACAGTCACAAGTGTTAGCCTTGGGCAGAAATTAAATGCATTGAATGAAAGACCAGACATACACTTTTAAGTTCTGAGACCTTTTGTATTATATGTAATATATTGTGTTTTTTTTTTACTGGATATTTTCTTTATTTATATATTATTTCAAATGTTATCCTCTCTCCAGGTCTTCTCCCTAGAAATCCCATATCCCATTCCCCTCCTCCTGCCTCTATGAAGGTAGGTGCCCCAACCCACCTACCAACTCCTGCCTTCCCACCTTGGCATTTGCCTACACTGGAGCATCAAACCCCAAAGGATCAAAGACCGCTCCTCCCACTGATGTCCAACAGGGCCATCCTCTGTCATGTACATAGCCAGAACCATGGGTCCCTCCATGTGTACTATGTGGTTGATGGTCTAGTCTGGCTGGTTGACACTGTTGCTTCCTTCATGGGGCTGAAATGCCCTCAGCTCCCTCAGTCCCATCTCTAACTCCTCCATCAGGACCCCATGCGCAGTCCAATGATTGGCTGCTAGCATCCTGAGATTTTAAAATGAGTTTTGTCATTTTTTTCTATGCTACTGTATTAGTCACAATTCTCTAAAGTAGTGATCTAGCAGTGAATGTTTCATAACAAAGTCCAAAAATCTAGTGGCTGTTCAGTCCACAGGCCTGGCACTGGAGGCTGGCATATTCTTAGAGAGCTTCTGATCTTCAGTCTGTCGAATCCAGAAGAACTTTGTTTTAACACTGACAAGGAATAAGTTTATGAATTTGCCAGTAGCAGAGGTAAAGCAGATAAAAAAAGTTACCTTTTTGCTTGTCCTCTATTTGGTATGTCACCAAAAACTGTGACCTAGATTTTGGCCAATCTTCCTACTTCTAGTTATCAGATAAAGAAAATTCCTCACAGGAGTGCCCAGCTGTTCAAATTTTAGGTGATTCCAAATCCCATCAAGTTAACAACCAAGATTAGCCATTACAGCTACAAAGAAGAAAAGAAAAAGAAGTTGAGCATTTGTGAAGGTTGTTTATCTTAAAACTCACAGCTCATTCCCTAAAGATGACTTTAGATGTGCTAGGTAGGAGGGAGTGGGGAGAAAGTTCAGAGATTATCACAGTGTAAGATAGTAGTTAGATAAATAGAAGAGGACACAGTGAAAAATGCTGAACAAAATGAGTTCTGCCTTTAGCTTTCACTCAAAAATATCCAGCAATGGTCAATAAAAACATGTCCTTAAGAACGCTGATGAGCTTGTAACACACTCTTAATTATTAACATGTTTTTTTCTATTTTCAATCAGAAAAAAAGCCCACAATATTACTTAAGTTATCAGAGAGATGAGTAGAAAGAAATAACTAGAAACATATTCTCAACCGCATAGGTAAGCTGCAGGTGCAACACAACTACCTCAAGCAATAAGGAAAGAGACAAAGTTGTAAACTCACAGAATGATAATTAAGGGGCAGGTATGGTAGGCAGGCAGCTCTAATCTCAGCAACTTGGAGGGTAAGACCCGTTTACAAATTTGACACTGCACCTGATCAAACTTGACTAAAACACCAATTTAATACTGCATGCAGATATGTACAACTACATGAATAAATATATACTGTGTTGGAAACAGAGTGTCTTAGTTAGGGGTTTACTGCTGTGACCAGACACCATGACCAAGGCAAGTCTTATAAGGATAGCATTTAATTGGAACTGGCTTCGAGGTTCAAAGTTTCAGTCCATTATCATCAAGGTGGGAGCATGACAGCATCCAGGCAGTCATGGTGCAGGAGGAGCTGAGAGTTCTACACCTTCATCCGAAGGCAAACAGGAGAAAAAACTGGCTTCTAGGCAGCTAGGATGAGGGTTTTAAAGCCCAAGCCCACAGTGGCACAGCTACTCCAATAAGGCCACACCTACTTCAGCAAGGCCTCCAAATAGTGCAGCTCGCTGGACTAGACATATTCAAACCACCACACAGGGGAAACTTCTCTAGATCAGAACTGATTTCAGGAAAATATACGCCTGCAGAACAAGTACTGTCTTTTGAAAGAGAGCCCTAAATTCTAACCTTTAGAGCTGGAGGAGCATGGAGACTTGTGATTTGAACCTAACAGGTTGGGGTCCCACTTACTGTGGAGGGCATCACGCCCTTTTGCCTAGCTAGTCAATTTCTAGATGCAGAAAGTGGCTCCAAGTATGCTTTTCATGCGCCAAACAACCAAAGCAGAATTGACCTTCAACCCTCAGTTCTACCCTAGGGACCAGTTTCACTGCTGAATTACCCCAGAGCAGGATTGTAACAATCGGAATGGCTCCCTTGCTTTGCAGTTATGAAGAGCAATTAACACTTCCGCATTCCTCTGAAGGTGCCCTCCACTGCTTTCTTTCTCCTTTCCACTTGGAAACAAAGGAATTACATCACCAATTGAAGACCGTTTTGAGTCATAAAATTTAACTCATGAAACCAAGCTTTTACTGCATTCTTCATCAATGGTATTTTAAATCGTATTCACCTATTAGCATGATTCAGATTTCTGAAAATTCCAAATTCTGTTTTTATTTTTAGTTATTATTTATTTTATTTTGATTCAATTTTTAGTTATTATACAAAGACGTGGATTTAATTGTCATGTTTTCATTCCAATGTAACAATACACTTTGTTCAACGTAATTTCCAAGGCAATCCTTAGCATTCCTCACAGTTCCATGCTGAGGTCTTTCACAACTTCCTGACCTTTTATTATTTTACTAACACCTTCCCCACAGTCAGGTCAGGAAAACCCATGGGAAAACTGTGTTCTCACAGATCTGGATGTGAGCAAATCAGGTACTTTGATTTGTATTCACCACCAGAAACCTTCAAAGGAGGATGTCTTTACCTCTACTCATTCTTAACCCATACCCCAATTCTTGTATTTTAAAATTAAGAATCCTTCCTTGTTTTGAAAAGCAGGGCCCTGTCTTGGTATCATATGGAATTTCAGTTTGGAAATTTTCCCTCAACAAGAACTGGGAGTCCAGCCCAGTATTACCAGTGACTTAGGCTGCATCTGCTGGAGCCTGGAGTTCACTTGTGAATCAGCCTCTGGCCTCTCATCAATCTCTTGTCCTCTAAGGCTGACCATTTGTGTGGACCCAAACGTCTCAGAACCCTCAGTGCTCTGCCCTTATGCTCTTGATGTCTTCCTTTCTCCTGTAAATAATTTCAGACATTTCTAGTTAAGAAAGCAATGGCTGTTTCGCTCCACAAGCTAAATGCTGGGGCACTCAACAAGCCCAGGTCAGTGTACATACATCCACAGTAAACGTTTTACTCTTGACCATATTGTTTCATAAAATCCATCCCATCCAACAAGAAATTAAAATACTGGTATGCACTGGGTAGCTTTATATCATCTTGACACAGACACCTGAGAAGAGGGAACTTCAATTAAGTAAATTGTTTCATAAGATCAGGTTGTATGCAGGCCTGTAAGAAATTTTCTTAGGCACGGAGAGGAGAGGGTTCAGCCCTTTGTAGGTGATGGCATACATGGGCTGGTGGTCCTCGGTTCTATATGAAAGCAGGCTGAGCAAGCCATGGTGAGCAAACAAGTAAACAGTAACCCTCCATATCCTTAAGTCAGCTGTGCCAGGTTCCTGCCCTGTTTGGGTTTCTGTCCTGACTTCATTCTATGATGGACAGTGGTTATGAAAATGTAAACCAAATAAACCCTTTCCTCCCCAATTTGCTTTTGATCATGGTGTTCGGAGTTTCATCACACAACAGAAACTCCAACTAAGACAGCTGCTAATTTTAGAATACTGTCTGTATAATTAAATGTGGTAATCCATTAATTTAAAATATATTAATTTAATACCTCCTACTTAAATCTGCAAACTGTAAGTGATATTGGATACAACCTGACATATTCTAGTTAAATTAAAGTGCATTGTATTGACAGAGAAAGATGCAGAGCAGATGGAAGGATTTCAAAAATGCTACTTCTGACTTTTGTAAGCCCCTTAATTATATATCTTGCTTATAATTTTCACATCTGTGCCAATATGAGGCTCCAAAATATTAATGATATGAAAAAGAATGCAGAAGCTGTGCTTAGTGAACTTCACTCGAGGGTGGTTATGGAGAACCCTGGAGAAAATTTTAAAGGAGACACTGCTAGGGCAGGGGAGTACTGTCCATCAGAGGTATCATTTTATGAAGATTTCGTGAGTGATCATTCTAGAGCCTTGTGCTGCATAATAAACAGGTGACTGAGAATCAATATCAAGGCATCAAAGTTTGATGTCTCAGACAGATCATTACTCTATACGGTCAGTTTCATTTGTCTATGCCTTCTGCAGCTGTGTTTTTGAAGGTGAGGAACAGGGACAACTGATGTTGTAGTCCAACTGTTCTCATGCTTCTTCCTCCAGTTTATATGTTGAGATCTTAACCCCGAAAGTAATAGTGTTTTCGGAGGTGGTGAGTTCACTAGACCAGATATCTCATAAATGGGATTAATGCCATTAAAAAAGGGGACCCAAGTGATCACCACATAAGAAAATAGTAAGTCTATTTAATAGTTTAATAGTCTGCAACCCAGAAGTGGCCACTCAGTAGGCCAGTCATGCCGGTACCCCAATGTTGAACTTCCTAGTTCCTTAAACTATAAGAAGCACACTTTTCTGGTTTATATGATCCACAGACTGTCCCATTTGTTATAGTAATATCAGTAGACTAAAGTAAATCTAATAAAGTTCTGAAACAAATAGAATGATGTAGAGAGCCGAGCGCACGGGGGGGGGGGGGGTGGGGGTGGGGGCTGGGTGCGCAGGAGCTGGGCTTACGAGGGCAGAATGGCGCCTACATCCTGATGATCTTGGCTGATAGGTTCCATGCGCAGGCGCAAGGGCTAGGAGGGCACCAGCTCACCGCCACACCCGGGGCATCCTGTGGGTAATGGGCAAGCAGCCAATCAAGTATGTACAGGCCACCTTAAGGGGTCCTTTGTCTTCCTCTTCATGATGCAATAAACGCTTGCTGCAGAAGGATCCGAGACTCGCGCGCGGGTTAGAGAATGATTAAAATAGTAACGTTTTTTACTCTAACTTAAAACAATAGGGAGAGCTGTTTATTTTGCTGATTTCTAAAGTAGCCCTTTTATTCTGAATAAGAAAGAATATTTTCATCATAGTACCTATTTATTTTATTTGTTAAAAGTTGTTTATTTTCTTACTTAGTTATCTTTTTGTACTGTGGACTGTTTTTTCTCCCTTGCTGAACACAAAGACAAAAATCCTGTCACCACAAAATTTACAGGTTCATTGCCATCCTCTCTTTGAGCTCCTCCATGCAACAAACACACATCTCTGGCTCCTCTTCTGGGTGTCTGAGTTATGTGATGTCACTTAATAGAGATGTTGACTAACTGCTGAAGTGCCTTGAATTTGTAAGAAACATGCAATTTAATTACTACCTTTGTTACAAAATTAATAATTCAGCTAATGTGACTGATTCTTTTTAAAAATTCACAACAATTAAGGTTTAGTACCATATTTGTTATTTTACTGCCATCTATTGTATGTCCTTCATATTCTGTATGTTCTTGGGAAAAAAATAACAATTAACACATTTATGTACAAAGAACATCTTTTAAGTTGATGTCTTTTTGTTTTATTTTAAGATTAGAGCTCAAATTTTTATAATTAACATGGCAACTTGTTATCACCTTCTGACTACTAACAAGCAAAAAATTGAAAACAAAATGAAGACAACAAAGCAAGTCAAGTGAAGGCAAACTAATTTCATGTATAAACCAAACAGGAATGTGGTGATTCATGCAAAGATAACTCTAAGTCATCAGTGACTGAAACAGTGAGCATGGGGTGGCATGAGGAGTATACAGGATATAAGGGTGAAGGAGTGTGTGTGTACCTGTGTGTGTGTCTGTGTCTACTTAAACTCTGGCTGCAGAACATGAAGAGGGGCATAGTAGCTTTTTTGTTAACACATGGTCTCTGAAACTAGCCCGAATAGGTGTAAAATCACAATTTGATCATTTACTCTTTGTATAAATTTAAGTGAAAGAGAGGCAAAGTGGTGACTCCTTCATAAGCCTGTGATCAAAATGAAATAAAATAATACAGAAAAAAGTCCTTATAATATGCTGGGCAAATGGTGAACACACCGTGAGTACTAGTCACTCTCACAAGCACCCCAAAATAAGTGAGACTCATTGAAAACAAATCTCATTTAAAAAAAAAAAGAAGAAGGAAGCCTACACTAATGTGAAGTTCTACTCTGAAAAAGACAAGGAATAGTGTCTTTACATTAAATGCTAAGAGTTACTGAAATGGGCATTTCTCTGACTACTGCAAAGGTGTGTCAACTTCAAGTCCACTGTTTTGATGTGTCAGGCAAGTCCCTAGTTTTCTTCAACTATCTATCAACTGTTTGAGATTGCACATCACTAGATGGCAGTGTAAAATTCCCAATGAAATCTACAAAAGTTAATTCTGTTCATCATCTAAATACAATAATCTAGAAGAAAATTCCAAAAACTCACATGAAAAAATTATCATGTAATTTTATTATTAATACTCCAAGAAGACTAAGATAGATCCACTGAGAGAGGAAGAAATATTGACTGGAATGGATTCACAACTTTTCAACGTATATGTATATGAATTCTAGGGGATTTCAATATTATGAAGAATTACCTTTGTTTACTTTTATTATTCAGTTGTTTACTATATTAAGAAAACGAAATCTCACTAACACTACAGATGGTTCGTGAGTTCAAAATAAATTTTAGTAGCAGGGCTGAAGTGCATGCTGATGAATGGGCTTCATGAAAAGAACATGGCAAGCCTCACACTCTTTTCACCAACATTATCTGAAAACTATCCTGTAAAGTAAGCAACTGTGAACATGACGACTTTCAGGTAAAAAATCAAACATGCACTCACAATGAACGGAACTGAAAGGAAATAGAGAATAGCATTTGGAGATTGTACGCCATTAGGTCCAAAGTGAGACTAGACACTGAAAAAAAAAAAAAAAAAGACTTGAGATTTCTCCAAAATGTCCATGCTTTAATACAGCTTCATTGCTAGTGTTATCTATGGATTTAAAAATTGTATGTTAAAATTTCTTACGTATCTGGATCTCAATTATTTGCATGATCAATATACTTGTTTCATTAAATTAATCTGATTGATAAACTGTTGCAGGTTACCCCTTCTGCACCAGGATACTATATAACAGGAGGGAAAACTGATATGATGTTTGTTAATATACATCTCATTTAATCATCAATATAAAGTGAAAGAAGAAGAAAGAGTCGGCTTGATTAGTGAGATTCAGAGTCAGACTCTCTCCTGTGTTTCTGAGTGATGCTAGGAATAACTAGAATTGTAAAAGAAGTTACAATGTACATGGAAGATCATTATAATCAGGCTTCTCAAACTGAAAGGTACTAACAGTGTACTTTTGCTTTTTGTTTTCACAAATACTGGAAAAAATCCATTGTTGATTGTCCTTCAGTTGGATTTCAATTGATATTTTTCTATTAACTGATTCAGTAAGTTTTGGCTGGTATACCACCTCTTTTATCACCTTCTGTCAGATACACAAACTATCAACATCATTTATCATCATTGATGATAAATATCATAGCTGACAGAATTTGTCACCTTTCTCCATTGAGAAGATATCAGTATTGCTATACAGTACTGTTGAAAGAACTTAACCATGCTCAATATCACTGATAATTGGATAATTTATCTGCACAAAAGAATAATTCATCTCTATTTACTTTCTAATTCACTCAATCATATCATCAACGGAAAGGTAATGGTTTTATATCTTGAATTACAATCTACAATTATTTTCTTTTGTTATTCAAATTGCTTTAGCTTTGATTTTTGGAGATTTGCTCTTTTCAGACTGTCAAAATCCTCAAAAGTAAGGAAAGCCTAAAAAAGCATCACAACCAAGAAACCCCTAAGCAGACATGGGTTCTCACACACTATGGTTCCTTGAGGAAATCTTGGAAAAGAGAAAAAGGATATGAGTTAACAATGAAGGGAAATTCTGTAAAGTATGCATTTAAATTAACACTAGGGAATCAATAATGATGTGTTAGCTCTGAGAAATATAACTTATAACTCTTAAGAGGCTATTATAGGAAACACATGTTGCAGGATATTTAGGGACTCTTACAACCTCTTACAAATCTGAATTTGTTCTAAAATCAAAAGCTGAATGGAACTATAACACCTTGAGTTTCACTAGAGTAGAATTCTAAAGTCATTAGAGAACTGCATTGTGGATCACTTCTGCCTGCCACAAATGCATAAAGATCAGCGTATTTCTCAACCATAAACTGAAATACTCAAGATCTCTTACCCTAAATTGATTTTCAAGCCTCCCAGGCCTCTCTTATCACAAAGTCAACTCAGTAATGGATACAGGAAACTGTCCCATTGGCCGTCACCTGACAAGGTGAAGTAGGGCTTCTGGGAGGGAATAAACTCTAAAATGTCAAAGGTCTCTTGATTTGGGCTAAGTTATTGCAAAGCCCTCAAGTCAAACAGTGGAGTCATCTTGCACATCTCTAATTATCTCAGTTACAGTCTGTAGTCTATTAATGTCTTTTGTAAAATTTACCTTGATAGCTACTTCTGTATTTCCTGAGTGAAGCTTAGCCTACAGAAGGAAGATTATCTCCTCTAGAAACGATGACTCTGCATAACCAGCCCCAAATTACATTGACCTCCTTGATAGCCATGTCACACATCTTACAGTGACACTCAATTAGGTTGCCCAGATCACCCTAAAGTTGTCAAGTGCTAGAGATTAACAAGAACATCCTCCCCACCCCCTGCAGTCTCATTAAGTGTTTCTGATTTGTGCTTTCAAATTCTGCTACGTCTTTTTGGCCCATTTATTTTTAGATTTGTAGATTTTCCCTTTCTACGTTTAATTTATCTTAGATTCAATGCTTAATTTGTATCAGGAAGGAATAAACAAGGAATCACGTTTAAGATGCTGAGGATCTCAAACTCCGTGTTTGCTGTCTGATGAGTGATGGGAAATCAGTCATAATAAGGCATGATCTAAAAAGCAGTGACCTAGATTATGCATTTGGATATTAGAAGTAGCTATGATAGAATTTTGAAAATGTTAGAGCAAATGCTAGTTCTCTCAGTGTTTTTTGAAGGTGACATTTGATACAAAAACTGGATAAATTTGGATCTCAAAAGGCATGAGAATGCAAAAGTACTTGCCTCAGTCCAGTCAGAGTTTAGAAAGAGAACTCATACTAAGTGCATGAAAGCAGCAACAGAGTGCAGGCATCTACCTCACAGGTTTCTAGGACTTGCCATTAAAGTCACCTGTAACTTCTTTCCAGAAAACACAGTGTTCACACCTTTACTAACAACCGTATGTAATTTGCTTCCATACATAATCTTCCTTGTGAAACCCATCACTACAGTGCCAAAACATGTAGTAGTTTAACAGATAGGACACTATTCTGAGCAGTTTAGAGAAATAATAGTATAGCTGAGCTGAAATATTTTCTGCCAGACATAGGAGACCAGGGCATCCAGGAGAAGTTCCTATATGCTAAGAATTGTCCTTCTCATTCTCTTCCGCCTGACATACTCAGAATACTGCCCTCTTTATGAGTGCTTTAGCAGAGTGTGTTGCCTTGAGTGAAATTCTAGAAGAGTCGTAAGCAGGCAAAGTGTGTATAGCATGTCAAATCCCTTAATTCCCCAAATCCGCAGGCTGCCAGCAAAAAGAATATAGATCTGAACTGCCACAGATATGTTTGAACTTCTGTTTAAATTCCTCACTGAGTTAATGCTTCTAAATTTAACACTCTAGTCACATTCCTGGCAGGGAGAGGAGCACTGGGATGGAAAATTAGAGAACTCTAGTCCCCTGCTCATCGCTGCAAAGCCATTTGGCTGCAAATGCCTGGGGCAAGTTTCAGACCACTGCTCTGCCTCATCTTCTTGACTGTAGTGGAGACCAGGGAAGAGAACCAAAGCCAACATTTACTTTCAATTTGTTTACAATTCAATTACATTACATAGAAATTGTTAGGTTTCTAGGTTACGGCTGAGATGACAGCTCAAGAGACAAGCACTGCTCTACAATCATGAGGGCCTGAGTTCAAATCCCTACCAACCATATGAAAAGCTAAGCATGTCTGTGTGTGCCTGTATCTCCCAGCATCATGGTTACTCAAGAGCATGTTGGCTATCTAGCCTAGCTGAAACCTTGAGCTTCTACTTCAGTGTCAGAGCAAAAAGGCACAATAGGATAGCCTCAATACGTGCATAAAGAGCCATGTGTACACATACACTCACATGTGTGCATTATACATACATGTACCAGACATGTATGTATAATAAAAATAATTAAATAAATAGGCATAAAACTATTCAGATCAGAATAATAAACTATTACCTAATAAGTTTCTGTCATTAGCATTGTGTTATTAATCAAAGAACAACTCTCAAAAACAATATAATAGTGTCTATGTCAGTGTTTCAGGAACTTATTCTTGGACAGGAGAGGCAATATAACAGCTGCTCACATTTTAGGTAGCGTGTCCAATATTTAGGAATAAGGAAAGAGCACACCAATTGGCTTTCCAATACCAAATTGTCTGCCCGAAATCATACAAACTAGTCATATTATACAATCTGAGTTGTGAAGTAGAAATTTCTAGTTTCATCTGAAGCTCAGTTGTGTCTTGTGAGAGGATGTTTTGCTAAAACACACATGAGAGGATCTTTTGCTGAAGCAGTTGTTTGAGTGGGTGTGTGATGTTTGGAAACTATATGAGTAGAATGCCACAGACAGTGAGATGACACTCTTGCATTGCTATTCCTTGCAATGCTTCGCTGGTCTTCAGTGGTCTTCGCTTTAGGAAGAAATAGTCCAAAGAACTTTTTGTGGTACTCTGGCTGCTTCTTGCCACTTCTGCTGACTTATGCTGATTTGAGGGAACATCAAGGTTTCTATTATATTGAGCTACTGCTACTGATTCATATTTGGTGTGTGCTATTGGACTAGACTGCTGATACACTGACAAAAGATTGGAATAGTCCCCCAAAACTACTTCTAAACAAGTCCACAACCCCGTTGTCCAATTAAAAATCTTTCTCCCCTACCTTTGATCAGTGGACTAGAAGGGAGATTGAAGCATTAAAGACACCTAATTAGAATAGGTTTTGAAAAATCTAAGCCTACAGGACTTCATAATTCCTGCTTCATGAAAGGTCTGTCAGATATTCTGTGTCAGGAGGCTGAAGATAGGTGCTCAAATGTTATAGAACAAATTGGGCACTGTCCAGGTAGTCAACTGTCTCTGCCATTTCTATAATTTTTTGAATCTATGTTCCTGTGCTTCCTATGTATTCAGGTAATATTTGCTCCTTTTCAGGTCTCTGATGGCATTGAAGACTAGATAGTCACACTATAAGCTTACTATAAGCATAAATTGTTTAGGGTTTAAGATGTTCTAGGTCTAACATGTTTTTAGGATGATAAATGATTTAGATACAGAACATTTAGATAAAATGACTTAGATCTGAACTCACTAAGATAAGATAGATGATAGAATACTTTATCTAAGTTGCCAAATATAAATATGTTGGAAATTACAAATATATAAATACTTTCATAATTATTATAATTGTATTAAATTTATATTTCAATGAAAAAGGGCCTTTTGTTATACTAAAAAGGGAAATTGCAGAGAGAATATCTTATATACTGAATGGATGGATCACCTGTCAATTAAAAAAAAACCAATGGTTTAATGGCTTTGGCAGAAAATGGAAGGTGGGACATCCAGAAGGAGAAGAGATTCTGGGATAGAGTTAGAAGAGAGATTTGCAGCAAAGATGTGCAGAGAGGGATGCATTGTACCTGAGCACAGTTAACCAGCCATGTGGCAAAATAAAGGTTAAAATAATTAGGTTATTTAGTTATGATCTAGTCAGAGTAGTATGGGCATGTATTTGTAAATATATTTTGAACTGAGTCTTATTTCTGGAAGCATGGGGCTGGGAGGCAGAACCAGACTTAATTTCTACAGCCATATACATACATACATACATACATACATACATACATGCATGCATACATACATACATACATCATACATACATATATACATACATGCATACATATATCTGGGAACTGTTGATACCTATGTTTGTGTTACATGAACTGGCTTATAGAAGTCTTTATTTCCATGGTAAAACAGATGAGTTATTGACCTGGGAAAAGGAAAATCACCAAGGACCTGGCAAGGATGTGTGCCAGATATCTTACAGACTGCTGTGAGTGCTATTCTCATATGGATAGAATTCCTTAAAATTATTTATTTTATTTTTCATACATTGTATTGTAATTTTATAATTTCCCTCCTCTTTTCTCATCCTAAACCCTCCAATATACTTTTTCTTACTCTTTATAATTCTGAGATTCTTTTTCATTAATTATTGATATACGTTTGTATGTATGTGTGTACGTATAGACATTGTTATATTTATCATATATGTATGTGTATACATTTTCCTTGCATTACTCATTCTCTAATCCATATTATGTTTTGTGCCTAATCTCTTCCACTACAGACAGCAAGCTTTAATGTATCTCCTGGTATAATAAAAAATAATTTGAATTCAATATTTTTTCTTAATACCTATTTATTTATCATTTATTATTTATTACTATTAGTTGTTGTTTTGGCCTTTTTCCTGGGACTTCCTCGCCAAAACTCATGACTATCTTCAATCTTATGATAATCCTCCTGACTCAGCCTTTCATTTTCTAAAATTACAGGAATAAGCTGCAATATCCAGCCTTGATTAGATAAGTTTACTGGGTATCAATTTCTTCTACTCTAAAATGAGATTAGTAAGTAAGCACCTGACTAATTTATAGAGTAAAACTCTCCATGTCAATCACTTAACATAGGACTTAGCTTAAAGTATGAATTTATTTTTTTCATTTTCTTGGTGTCTGTTCATTGTCTCCAAACATTTCCCATTACAATTATATTTTAGTTCTAACAAAAAAAGAGGTTGAAGCAAAATTAACAAGCATCCATAAAAACAAAGAAGTTGAGAAGAGAAAGACAAAGAATCAATGTATGAAACTACAGGCTTGGAATGAGGTGTGGGATATGAAGGATACTTTTTTTCTTTAGTTGGCATGTGGATTGATGTCAATATCACCTCTAAACTTCGAAAGAAGAAAGGTAAATGTACAACTTTTTTATCTTTTAGCTCTAAATAAAGATAGGAAATGTGGTTTCTAGCCTGTGAGTTCTGCCTTAGAGAGTTTTGCATGAGTCAAAGAATGTACT
This sequence comes from Arvicanthis niloticus, assembly GCF_011762505.2. Taxonomy (NCBI): domain Eukaryota; kingdom Metazoa; phylum Chordata; class Mammalia; order Rodentia; family Muridae; genus Arvicanthis; species Arvicanthis niloticus. Next base: position 37,320,592 of record NC_047672.1, on the reverse strand, counting down.
AACAGGTGCCAAGAACATTGGTTTTTCCAACAATAAAGCATGTGTGTTGGGAAAGCACTATTTTTCCCTATTATAAATCATTTTGCTGGCTAAAGATCTTCTGTAGACAAGCACTGTGATTTAATTTATGTCCATATGGTATACAGTCAATCTTCATTTCTGATGTAATTGGATTTAGAATTACATAGGAGACACACTTGTGAGTATTTCTGTAAGGGTGTTTGCAAAGAGGTTTAGTGAAGGTCAAACATTACTCAGATGTCCCAGAAGAACAAAAAGGTAATGAGGAAAAAGTAAGCAGAGTACTAGCAGTCATCTTTCCTCTACTTATTGATGAAATGTAACTATCCACTTATCATTTCTATTCCCATGTCTCCTCTGCCCCACTAGACAGAAATCCTTTGAACTGAGAGGAAAACTAAACCTTTCCTACCCTGAACTCAGGTTCCTTTTTGTCAGGTCTTTTGTTACAACAATTGGAAGAGTAACTTATTCATTGGGCAATGACGAAAATATTGCCATTACATGTAAGTAGACATGGAAAGACTCCAACTTCTCTAGATGAGCACAGAATCATGCAAGCATCATCAGGTCAAACATAGAACAGGATAAGGAAATGCACAGAATTTGTCATAGTTCAGAAGTAGATGACTAATCCACCATTGATATGAATTACAATGTTTTGTTGAACATAAATTTGTTTCTAAACTTCCTGTTGTTTTTTGTCAGACTAATCTAGGGACTCGGGATGCCCATTTATAAAAGATATGCTCAGAAATGCAGGCAACCACATCAAATAGCAGATCAAAAGGCACAAAGCTCCATTATTACTGGTATTTATCCTCAAAGCTTCATTGATTTTGACATTTTAAAATTATATTGACTCTGAGCCTCTGCACTACAGTCTACAAAACCTAAATCCCTAATTTAAGTTTTTATATTTAAAAGGATTCTCATGATGAGTGAAGCAGGATGCTGGGAAGCATCTTCTGAAGGTGAAAAACCTTTTGAAGGTGTTTGAATTTAGAGAAAAATGAACTGAATTTTCCTCCTCAGGCCAGTCTTATATTTTTGGTTGTGAGCCTAGCCTTTAACGGCTGAGCCATCTCTCCAGCCCTAGGTCAGTCTTATATGAAGGAAGATGGCTGTTGGATATCATATCATCAATTTTATGCCTTTCGAATTTGTTAAATAGTTTCACCTATTGTAGTGGAGAAGACCATGTCTATGTACAATTGGGACTGTAGCCAATTTAGGGTATCTTAGAAGTTTTTTGGGGACCCAGATTTATCAAACACTAAGTTTGTAATTTATGTTTTTATTAAATTTTTTTGTAAGTTATGTAATTTATTCTTTATCACTCATTCTTTACTAAAGGATTTTCCTTTTTCTAATCTGCAATTATTTGAACTGGATATACACTGTGATTTCCTTCAATGATCCTATTCTATATTTGTCTTTTCTGTCTTATTCACTCTTTAGAAGTAGCTACTGGCTACTGGTTAGAAACTTTTTTTTTTTTTTTTTTTTAACTTCTCAAGCTGGCTGACTATCTGTAAGCAATCAAGAAAAGTTAAAAAAAAGACACTTAGTAGAAAATTTGAATAACAAATAAGAAAGGGATTTTATTGTACTGATGACTCTCATTTGAATGACAAAGCAAATTGGAAAATAAATGAGAAATTTAGAATTTTCTGTAGGTAGTGTATAACATTAGAAATCAGAACAATAGAAGGTGAGTATTGACAGGAGAAAATGACTAAACATAGATAACGAGCACTTCAATTATAAATGAGGATAAGCTGGTTGTTCTTCTGGTGTTCATATCTATAGTGAACATTGGGGTTTTGTGTAAATATCTTCAGACTAAGTATTTGGTAATGAAAATTTTAAATCTAATGGGAAACTACATATTTAGGATGGCTATTCTAAATGGATAGAAGATCATTGAGATACATAGATTTGTGGTCTGGTTTCTTTAATTGTGTGACTTTAGAACTGTTTGCGAGTTCCTTATACTGAAGTTTTAATAAAAAATGTAATGGGATACTCTCTCTTCATCTTTTTGTTAATTTGGATGAGTTTGTAGATCTTACTGATTTTTTTCAATTAGACACTTTATTGCTTTTTTTTGTATTGTTTTGTTTGTTTCTGTTTTATTGATTTCTGACCAAAATTTGATTATTTCATTCTAGCAACTCCTTTTGAATATGACTTCATCTTTTTGTTTTAGGGCTACTAGATGGACTGCTATGATACTAGTATAGGATCTTTTGAAATTTTTATATGGGGAATTAGCATGTATAAAAGTTCACAGTGATGAACTTGCCTCTTATAACCATCTTCATTGTGTCCTGTATGTTTGTGTATGTTATATATTGAATTTTCAAAGAAAGAATACCAAAATAAATAAAATTAAAAGTAAAAGGGGGGACATAAAAAAGACACTGAGGAAATCCAAATGATAATCAAAACATATATTCCAGCAAACAGGAAATCTAAAAGAAATAAATAATTTTCTCAATAGATACCACTTATCAAAGTTAAATCAAGATCATATAAAGAATTTAAACAGACTTATGTCCCTTAGTGAAATAGAAGCAGTCTTACAACCACCACCACCACCACCCTAGGGCCTAATTGTTTTAATGTAAAATTTGATCAGACATTCAAGGATAGTTAATGTCATTATTTCTAAAACCATTTCACCAGAAATGAACTCAGCTAATCTGAACTAAACTGAGGTCAACTGAACTGCCCTAAAGTGAACTTAACTGAACTCCACTGCATTGTCTCAACTCAAGTAAACTACATTCTCTCTGTACTGCTCTTAAGTAACTTCTATTTCTGTCTTTTCTCATGTGAGTAGGGAATATCATATCCCTGAATCACTCTGTCAAATTTTTCTCTGATTCATCCTTTGTTTGTCCCTCAATTATACTTCATTTCTGGAGAGAGAGAGAGAGAGAGAGAGAGAGAGAGAGAGAGAGAGAGAGAGAGAGAGAGAGAGAGAGAGAGAGAGACTTGTTCAACCTTGTTCATTATTGCTCATAACAGACAGAAATTGGAACCAATTCAGATGTCCCTTTACACAAGAATAGATAAAGAAAATAGAGAACATTCACATAATTAGGTATTATTCAACAACTAAAAGACAAATCACAAAATTCACAGGTAAGTCACTGGAATTAGAAAAAAAGTCATTCTGAGTGAGGTATCAAGGACCCAGAAAGAAAAACATTAAAAACTGTATATATGCATTTGTTTGTGAATATTAGCTGTTAAGTCCAAAAGTCCATAGTAACCAAGTTACAATCCATAGAACCACAGATGCTAGTTAGGTATAAAGTAAGAGACAGGGAGTGAGTACCAGGCATATATATCTGTGTAAGAAAGGAACATAAAATATATAGTTGTGGGTAAATGAGGATATATTAGAACAGAGGGATCAGGTGGAGAGGAGGAGGAAATTGCAGAGTAAGAAAGAGAACACAGGGAAAGATAGCTATAATTAAAGGCCGTTTGAAGGTAGTATGGAAACAGTGGAAGCGTTCTAAACTAGATACATATATAAATGAAAATATCTAAATGAATTCACAGAAGAGACATATCCAAAGTTGGACATCTCTTGGAATCAACTGAAGCTTCCAATGCAGAGGTTAGGTTACATCTAATTGAGTTGATGACCAGAGAGGTCCCATGGGAACGTCAAATAATCCAGGATGTTTCCAAGGCTGTATGTTCTTTTCCATAAATGGATGGCAAGTTCCCATTGAAGACAACATCTAAATAATACATTGAACTGGAATAGTTGAGCTGGTGCCTACACAGAGCCTCCATCCTTATGTGCTAGCCCAGGGATGCACTCTTCACGCTGCTGAAGGAGAATGTAAACAGCAAGCCTTCCACAAACCCTTTGATCTACAGGGATGCCCTGCCTGGAAAATATACTAGTGCAATGGAGGAACAAAAGTTGTAGGGTAACTAACCAATATCTCATTTGACTTAAGGCCCACTCCTAGAAATTCAACCCATATGTAATACTTTATAGACGGCCAAGAACTGGAGACTAAACAGCCAGGAACATAGGGTAAAACTAAACACTAATGTTCTAAAATAACAACGACACCCAACTGTGGGAGTGAAAAGGATAGCTTGGTAGAGCACTGGCTAGAAATGGCCGAAGACCCTGCGAGGGACAGCATACTTTTCCGCCATGCTCCCAGACCCCAGGCTTCTGACAGGAGGCCAAGACCTCCATTGATCGCCTTTCAGTCAGGTAGGACAACGCCCCTACCAGCCCCTTCCAAAGAGGTTTGTGTCACCTAGCACAGGTAGAGGGCGTGACTACAGTCCTCAGCCTCAAAATATTTCCATATTAATGACATACCTGAAGGCCAGAGGGCATAGCCAATTAAGTATTCCTTCCCAGACCCTCCTCCCTCCCTATTTAACTCAGATCTGCCCTGAGTTTGGGGAGGGGGGAGGGTGCAGCCTGATTAATCTACTTCCAGCCATGACAATAAACCTTTTAAAACCATGGACTTCCTTTTGTCTTTGGGGCCCCACTGTGGGGAACCATGGAGAAGGTCTTATCTCCTGGTGAGGACTTCTCTACCTTTCCAATGACCCAGCCAAGTGAGTCCTGGTAACAAAGAGTCTCAGCCCTCAGAGCTCTGTTGGGGCTTCCCTCTGCCTTGTTCTTCTCAGCTGTGGGCTGGTTCAGCCCATATTCCCTCTCTCTTTGTTCTTCCTTGGCTTTTAGAGGGTTTCTGAGAGCCCAAGGACAGAGCACCAGCCTCCCAGGTCAGCCATCAGCCCAGAAACCCTCTCTCAGAAGCCCTGGCCTGGTGGGACCTCAAACTGAGATCTTCCCACATCCAGGTGGGCTAGCGCCATGTGGAGTGAACTCAGTCAAATTCCTGCGCTTCTGCTCACCAGAGCCAAGGGATCCACAACTCCACCCAACAGAACCCATACCCACCCACAGGCGAGCTAACAACCCTGCACTCAAACAACCACCATCAACAACAAAATTAGCAACAAAATGACTCTTAATCACATTCTACTGTACTCACAGATCAGTGTCTGGATCAGCCACCAACAGGGAAGCTTTCTTCTGCAGCATATGGTAACAAATACAAAGAACCACAGCCAGATTTTATACAGAAAATGTGAGATTTGAGTAAATTTAGCACTAAAAGAGATAACACCCTCAAATCCCTCCTCTCAGGGCTCAGAAAAACCCATAGAAACGGAGGTGAAGAGTTTAAAAGCAAGGGGGTGTGAAGAACACCAAAAAAGTCTCTAAATCAACATTACCTATACTCACCATATGCACTCACAGAGACTGAGGCAACATGCACAACACCTTTCTGGTTCTAGACTAGCTGAGTCTTACAGCTGAAAGAAGTGGAAGTATGTCCCATTCCTAATCAAAAAATCTCCAACTGATAACTTGAAAACCAATGTTACTTCCCTTCAAGGAAGTCTCACTGGAGAAAACAAACCACTTGTAGGGGTACCTGGTGTGCTCAGCCTTAGATGATCAACAGAAATCAAACTTACATCTTTATCTCCTCTCTCTCTCTCTCTCTCTCTCTCTCTCTCTCTCTCTCTCTCTCTCTCTCATCTCTCCCTCCCTCCCTTCTTCCCTCCTTCCCTCCCTCCCTCCCTTCTTCCCTCCCTACGTCCCTCCCTCCCTCCCTCCCTCCCTCCCTCCCTCCCTCCCTCCTACAGGTTCTTTGTGTATATACTACAGGTTCTTTGTGTATATACTATGGCTTTCAGTTTATTGTTTTTATGGAAGTCCTGAGTGTGGAAGCAAAACATCACAAATGATGCCCCCATCCTTGATTCCCTTCACCTCTGAGAGAGTGCTTCCCCCCATCCTACCCCAGATATCTTCCCTCCTCTACTTTGGTGCATCAAATCTCTGCAGGATTAGGCACATCCTCTCCCATTGAGGCCAGATAAGGCAGCCCTCTGTGGCATATATGCTGGGGGCCTTGGACCAGCTTGTGTTATGTTCTTTAGTTGGTAGCACTTGTTTCTTATAACTATAACTTCTCTCAGGCTCATTTCCTTTGTTTGTTTGTTTTGTCAAATTCTAATGTGTTATTTTATCTCACATTTTATTATACTTTATTATTATCCTATAAAATATTAATATTTCATGCATGGCTATTCACTAAAACAATGTTCAATATGAAAATATAATGGGATATGGCATGTAGCTAATTATGTAGATGTTATTTTGTAGTATGAACACTAGCAATATTATATTTCCCAATCAGAGCTTGTGATGTTTTCTCTATTTGTTTTTACTTAAAATTTCTTTCATCAAAATTTTGTAGATTCTACTGTACACATATTTAAACTCTTCAATTTATTTCTAAGTATTTTATTCTATTTGTTACTATTACAGGTGGGGTTACTTTCTCATTTCAGGTGGTTATTATTAGCATATAAAACTGTAGCTGACTTTTATATGCTGATTTTGTTTCTTGTATTTTTTTCTGAATGTATTTGTTAGAGCTATTCAAAAAATATTTATGTACTTACATCACAAATGCTGCCCCCATCTTCAATTCCCTTCACCTCTGAGAGAGTGTCCCCCCAGATATCTTCCCTCCTCAACTTGGCTACATTAAATCTCTGCAGGATTAGGCACATCCTCTCCAGTTGAGGCCAGATAAGGCAGCCCTCTATGGCATATGTGCTGGGGGCCTTGACCAGCTCATGTATGCTCTTTAGTTGGTAGCTCAATCTCTAGGGGCTTCCAGAAGTCAAAGTTAGTTGACACTGTTGGTCTTCCTGTGATTTGCCACTGTCTTCAGTGCCTTCAATTCCTCTCCTCCCCTGTAACTCTTCCACAGGGATACCCAACCTCTGTCCAATGTTTGGCTATGGGTATCTGCATCTGTCTCAGTCTGCTGCTGAGCAGAACTTCTCAGAGGACAACCATGCTAAGCTCATGTCTACAAGTACAACATAGCATCACTAATATTGTCAGGGATTTGTGACAGCCCATAGGATGAGTCTTAGGTTTAGTTGGTCACTGCCCTGCCATTATTTCCGTCTCTGCTCCATCTTTGTCTCTGCATTTCTTTAAGAAGGGACCAATTTTGGTTTGAAAGTTTTATAGATCAGTTGGTATCCTCATCCCTCCACTGACGGTCCAGTCTGGCTACTAGAGGTGGTCTGTTCAGTATGTCCATATCCCCATTGTTGGGCATTTCAGCCAAAGTCATCTGCATTGAGTCCTGGGAACCTCCCCCATCCCAGGTCTCTGGGATTTCCTAGACATTCCACCTATCCCCATTCCCCACCCTGGTAGGTGTAGAGGTCCATTCATTCTCCTGACTCTCAGGGCCTCTCTCCTGTCTCTCCCCATACGTGTTTCTGTTCCCCTATTCCTCTACCATCTTCCACCCATGTCCCTGCTTACTTTTGCCTAACAGGGCGTTTTTGCCCCATTCTAAGTGGGATTCATGGTTATTGCTTTTTGATTTTCTTTTATCCTATAGAGAAAATTATTTATAAGGACAATTTTGACAATCAAGTACTTATAGTATAAAATATTTAAAACATCAACTGAAGTATCCATGTTTGAATTATACTAGTCTTAGAAACACACAGCCATGGTTGATCCTTTCAGAGGATTTGAAGAAATCCAGAAACTTCTTGATGGGTTTTGTAATACTGGAAGGTGCTGTGAAGGCTTTTCAAAGAGAAAACTCATCAATAGTCTCCAAACTGTGAATCCTGCAAGTTACAATATTTACAGGTCTGCCAAGATACACTTACTTGTATAATAAAGGAACGGATATTATCTTAAAGTATGTCCTAACAGAAGAAACTCATGCCTGATATTGATCTTGTAAAAAATCTGTGTTGGGGAAGTTCATAGGCTCCAGTATTGGTTCTACCACTATTATTTTGCAAAATGGACATAATATCAAACTGCCTTCTAAATACACACCTCTATATCTGATTATTAGTGTAACTTCCAATCCACATCAGAAAATTTTCTTTGTGCAGTAGACATGGGTTGATACAAAGATTCAAACAATTGGTCAAAGCACAGAAACACAAAGTGTACGTGGAGGGCTTAGCTATACATAGGACATCTATATCACATTGCATCACAAGGCTCAGAGACCATTCCAGAAGATGGAGCAAAAAATTTAAGAGACAGAGTTCTGGGAAGACTGCGGTAAAACACGACATGACAGGGTACCTGTATCCATGAACTCACAGTTACTATGCTTGCCTGTAAATCTGTGTGCAGAATCAAGCCAATCAACATTTCAACATGTACTGGGTGGGACATGTGACCTATTGATTGTTGATGGCTATTTAGAGAGGGCTAGCCCATTTTATTTAGGGGTATGGACCCTGGTATCTTGGCCATGCTCTTGTGGATTATGCATGTAGATAACAATAATTGAACTCAATGGATTATTATAAAGAAAGAGGACATAAATTTGGGAGAGGCTGGGAGAGGATATGTGTGAAGATTGAAGACTTGGAGTATAAATATAATTTAAACACATTGAATTCAGATATGAGAATTTCAGAGAATAAAAATGAAAAGAAGAATTAAACAAGCAAAATAATGAGCTCTTAATCTTCTAATGAAAATGAACCATCATTCTTTCTGTCATCCAGCATGAGCTTCCCTACAGTTCTCTTATTCCAGAGGACATCAGAAACATCAAGGATACATGGTCTGAGTTCAAACAAAAGTAGATTAGAAAGACTATCATAATTTGAATGGTTCCCGAGTGTCTTAGAAAAGAAAAATATAAAATGCCCTCAAGATGTTAGATATCTTTGTCTTTGAAATAATAATGTTTTAAATGGCATAAATGTGCCATTTAAAGACCAGATGACTTTCCTGCATCATTTTATTGAACGAGCTTTTCTTATCTTAAAAGAACTGATCTGGTTTGATGTTTAACTATTTGCCTTTCCTACAAAAATATTCGAGATGGAAAGCACAATAGAGATGTTCTTTCTCTGGTATTGAGCACATTTTGATGAGATTAAAATAATCTCTCTGCAGAACCTTAAGCAAAGCCTTTGGCATTGACCCACTCTTAATGCAAATTTCCTTCATCCTCCTCCTTTTAAACTCACAATTTCCTCATTAACAGAATTTGAGCTTTATCACCCCACAGTATTTCAGTAGATGGCTGAACTTTATAAATAACTGTAGCTTTTGTGGCAAGTCAAATGAATTCTATTTTCTTTCCATTTCCCATACTTCTGACAATCAGTTGATGGCCAGTTCAAGCATTTTTCATGTCAAGACTAAAAAAAAGAATGACACCCATCACGGAGTTTTGGAACATTGCAGTTTGCAAGTCAACAACATGATCACAAATAGCTTGATCCAGGAACAGTCATTCTCCAATAGTAAGAAATTCATCACCTGGGAAACAAGGTAAAGCAAGAAGTATCCGGGGACAAAGTTGTTGCTCTCGAGCTCTGGAGGATGGTTCCTGAATGTTTCAGCCCTAGTGGGCTGTAAGGAATAATTCCTGAAAATATTATTAACAAAACTTTTATAAAGATATGAGGAGCTTTGGGAATAGTCCGTGGATACTCAGTTGTACATGTGACAAACATAAAACATTATATTACAGAAAACTAATGTTGTTTACAAGTTTTAGTTGTCTTAATTATAGTCTGCAGTTGTTATGCAAACTAAAAATAATACAACTGTCCCCATCAAAGTGTACTTTGAAAGGAATGGCTCCGCAAACAGCATTGTGGTGAATGCCTTATAAACAATAAATTTAAAGGCTTCCTATTTAAAGCAGATGAGTAGATTCTATCGTGCAGCTGGTAAAAATTTCTAAGCTCTTAATTCCTTTGAGTTAGGAAAATATACCTTCAAGAATCAAGTCCCCAGTGAGCACTCAGGAACTTCTGCATTAGGTACAAATTACAACTTTTTATAGCATGTTTTCTATAACTTTTCTAAGTTCTTTTAAAGATTTCCTTCTTTCATAGGCCTTGAAATATATGATTTTCTTACTTCTTTCTGTCTAATATGATGTGTTCATTTCAAAATAAATAAGAGGCAAATGAAAAAAGTAAAGAAAATATAAATTACTATCTCAATGGTAATGTTAATTGTCAATACCTTAAGTATAGACTTGGATTATTGTCACAGCATGATATAGAAATGTGTTTCAACAACAATAACATCACAAGTAAATTTATTGTGCATGTAATGCTTTACCATACTCCTTTAGTGAAACCATAGTATTAAATGGTACTCTTATATAGTAATATAATAAAAATTCATTTATCAACTTTTAAGTTGGCATGTGCCTTTTCTTGTCCCATGAATGTAGGGATAGATTTTTACTTACAATTTCAAAGTAATTGCTAAGTTGTAAAAATTCTACCAACTAGAGATTTGCTTCTTTGTAGTGGTTAGTAACAAAAAGTTTTAGTCTTTGTATGATAAGGTTTCTATATTTATCAAGTTTTGTAATATTACAGCATAGTCAAAATATTAATATGTTGTTAATATTTATTTAAATTATAGAAAGTAGAATTCAGAAAACTGGGCTATTTGGGGATAATATTTGAGTACATTTTATCTGGTTTTGTAACCAATTAGAGGCTGAAGACAAAAGACACTTACAATTTTAAGACTGTTCATTTATAATAATTGAATTCTGAAGGAAAGAAGTAGTTTGCTTTTTTAAAATTTTCAAAATGCCCATTTCCTCATTATAAACGTATACATTTCTTTAAAACAGCACAGGGATTTTTGTTATTAGAGTCCACTGAGTATGGTTTCTAATTATCTGCTTTGTGCACTGCCTCCTATTCCCTGCAATACTAAAAGGGGGCTATCACAAGTGCGCTCCATAGGACGTAAAATGTAGAGGTAACAGGACTTCACTGAGATCCACTAAGGAAAAGCTTCCTCCTAGAGAAAAGAATGGAATCTAGGTTCTAACTCAGTCTCTTGGTATAGGCATGACATTCTAATTTGTCTCAAAGATTAGAACATTACTCAAAGGAAGAACATTGTTTCTTCCTTTAGTAGGCACTTCAGTGGAGCTTGTCAATCACCATAGCACAGATACTGTAGAATAGAAAGCACGATTTACTTGAAGGTAAGCTAAGGAGATGGACCGAATATTGATTTTATTTATCCCTTCCAGGAGATCCTCCTTTGATGCATCTGGTGACAAAGACTATACCATTCAACAAAGCTAAACCTTCCCACTTTTCCAAGTTTGAACTCAAAAATCCTAATTTATGCTTTTATTTATGTTTATTATCTTTTCACATATTGTCCAAACATAAATACTCAGTTTTCTTTAACATTCTGCTTTCTCACTCTCTGATGCTATCCACACACCACTTTGCCATGGAGCTGCTTCCCGACTTCTATTGAGGAATATGTGGTTTATTTGAACCTTAAATCCAAAGGTACAACTTTCTCTTTTCTTCTTCATTTCTCTTCCTGCAGCTACTGAAATTTTCATCTTGCCTTCCCTGTTGTTTTCTTTTCAAACTCTAATAAAAATGATAATTGAACTTTTTTCTGAGACTGCTTTTAAATTCTTAGATCTTAAATTCTTAAACCTTAAATCTCAGAGACAAGACTGACCAGTGTACTCAATTAGAAACTAAATAAACTTTGAAATAATTGACTGACTTTGTTTCTTTGCTAGCTAAAGAGAAGATGTCAGACAACATTTTCGGGTGCTGATTTGTTTTCTTCTCTGATTGCTAGTTCTCTGAATAAAATACATTTTAAAAATTTTATTCTTAGTTTTGTCTATGTGCTAGGGAGTAGAGCTCTGGTTACACAACTAATAAAATACAGATAAGAAAACAAAATAAGGGTATTTATTCATATCCTGTCATCTAACCTATTAGTAGAACAAGATAGCTATTATATCTGTCTGCCAGAGAAACAGTATCTACTACATCTTGCCAGCTAGGTGGTTACAAACCTGTCATGAAACAGCAGAAAAGGACAGACCAATTTTGAGATAATAAAAATAAATGTCTCTATAAGAGTCGGTAGGATATAGAAAGACTAGCATTCCTTTCCAGCTATCACTGGAGGAAAGAACTCAGATTTATTTTATAATTCTTCAAGAAACTAAAACCACAAGCCATTTAAGAGTGATCCTAAATACAACCTGCTCAAAAATGAAAATACATGTGGTGGGCTTTCTTAAAATGCCAAAGGGATTGAATCTTAGAACCAGGAATATCAGAATGGGGATCTGCCATGGACCTTACTGCAAATTCATGACCTGTAAAGGCCAGATCTTTCTTCCCAGGAGATCTTGCAAAGTGCAAGAACAAAAACTCAAACTGTGGCAGTGTTCCTTCTACTGTGCCATGAAGCTTCCAGAAGCTCTGTTTCCAGAAGCTGTTCCTTTTTCTCTTGTGTACCTTATTTGGCTGTAAACAAATTGTTTGTGCCTCTGACATCATGCACATAGATTTGTTCCCAGACATCTGAAGTAAACCACATTTGTTCTATGCTGCTCTTAGGCAAGACACTCAGGGTCACAGGTCACAGACACATCGGGATGTGCCTCAGTATTCAAATGGAAGCATGCTTCTGTCTATGAAAAGCCACAGCTATGGCCTCAAAAAGAATAAGGGGTAATTTGTACTTGAACTACATACAAGTGACTACGATACAGGAATACAGAATAGGTTTAGAGAGTTTTATGTTGGTTTTATGCTAAGAAAGCCTTAACTCAAAGCACTTTTCAAATACATTGGTAGAAATATTGAATATGTAGGTTAGATATGCATGGAAGTCTCTGCTATGAAATCTCAAATCCTATTATACAACATTTAGTAAAATTATGGGATTGGCAGAAGCTGACTATTTATATAATCCAACAGGAGTTACATAATAATCTTGAGGAGGTTAAGTCACACACAGAGGTGGGCAGAGTAAATATCTGACCTGCAAACTTCCAGCTTCTGCACAACACTGTGGTGTTAGTTATCAGCTGCATGCAATCTTTAATGTAGCTGTGGTTTTAGGTAGGAACTCTAGTTTCTACTTCATGGCCTTCATAAAGACAAAGGGACAATTCTAATCATCCAAAGTGCCCACTATGTACATTTTCTCTTAAAGCATTCAAAATCATACTGTACTATTCCCTAAAAATATTCTAATATCAAATTTTAGGACTTGAATATATAAGAAATAAAGAATATCTTTTAGTGGGATCCAGATATTCTGGTGAAAAATATGTGTTTTAATTTCTTTTAATTTTTTAAATGAAGAGAAAAGGGCCACTTATTTATGTGTCGAATGTATTTTTATCTTAACATTACAGTTATATACCAGAGATACTTCCTCTTAATGTACAGCTTTACTTTCTATCGATATTGACATTATACATAGAAAAAAATTGATTTAAACAAAGCTGCCAGACTTTTCCACCTGTTCACTAAGTCATCTTTACTATCCAGTGATTACTAATAAGGTTTGTAATTCATACAAAGTTCTCAAACAATCAATCCTCTCTCTATTGCACTAGTTTATTTTTCAATTCTCATATTAATTAAGTTATTACAGAATTATAAAAAGTCAATTCTTGCAGGAGTTCAATTTCACAGCTATCCCACTACAAATTTAAGGACAGGTTTATCATCTTCTGGCAAAACAAAAACAATTTTATTCTATTAAGTAAGGATTATATACATAGAGTTCACTGAAGAAAATTGAAACAAAAAGCATTCCATTACAAAAGAAAATTTTTTTATTATCTTAAATAACTTTCCCACTTGAAAGATTCTATTAAAATTACCATTTACTGTTGATTACTGTTTACATATATGATCAGACCTGAAAACAAGTACATACAAATAACATTATATGGATCAAGTAGATTATACTTACATATTTGGAAAATACACACACAAACACACACACACACACACACACACACACACACAAGCATGCAAGCATGCAAGCATATAAACATACCAATCAAGAAAGCTGACTTTTTTACAGTTTTAATTTGAATATTGAAGGTTTGTGGAATTGCAATTTTTATAATGAATCAGAAGCTTCTTTTTTTTTCCATGTTGACAATACAATACAATTGTGTGTGAACAATAATAATTTTGAAGATTTCTTTCAAAATTTTGTCTTTCCATAATTCTATTTCATGTCATGGGAATCTAATAGAATATTGACCAACAAGAACATAAACCTGTGGGAATCTTCATACTGTTTCTGACAGTGATATAAATAGTTGTAGTACATAATTCTTCATAGGTTTTTGGTAGCAATCTATTTGCATGTTAAACAAGGGTGCTGAGAATATACAATTTAATTAGAAGGATTAATTCTAGTTTACTTAAATCAGTTTTGCCGGTTTCATATATTTTCTGTTTTTATAGTTAGCATCTATTTTTTTATTTATTTGCTTTATTTGTTGATTCTGAGATACATATATAACAGATTGGAAAAATTTTATTTTTTAAGATGAAAAATGCATGCACAAAGTCTAGGCTTTTACTTCACGTGTTGCCTAACTAACAGTAGTAATGTAAGATGTTAATAGAAAAATCCTTCAAAAGTTTTTATTCTCTCCTTATAAACTAACAAAGATACAATCAACCCCAGTTTACTCTCGCAACACATTAAAATATGAAAATGAAATTCTCAGTAGCTTTGATGCCTTTGGGCCAGTTCTTCCTGGCATTATTTGATGTGAACTTTGGAGCTGAAACCCAAAACAATGGCATATGAAGAAAATTAACAGGGATTAAAAATGCCTACTTGAGATTAATTTGGCTTGTAACTTATAAAAGATTCAACAAGTGTTAAGCTTAGGGCGGTGCATCTCTGAATATTGACTAACAGATAATGGATCTTTCCAGAAAGATGGCTATTAGAGTCTATTCTTTTATTTTATAACATTTATAAGCATGGTCTTGGCAAAATCTGAAACTTTCAGATACAATGCCAAATTATTAGGAAAATTTCATTACTTTAAAACATTATTTTCAATTCATTTTTATCACAGCATATACATTTTAGCAGTATAATTTGATCTAAATAATAAATAATAATAATAATAATTCTGTTGTGTGACCTTAAAATAACTTAGGCATTTATTATATTTTTGTTAAGCTAAAATGCCAGTTCTTGACAATTTAGAAAATGTGGTTACTTCGGTCTTTCTTAGAAGGAGTAACAAAATACTCACGGGAGCAAATATGGAGACAAAGCATGGGACAAAAACTGAAGGAGGAGTCATCTGGAGATTGTCCCACCTGGGTATCCATCCCATGTGCAGTAATCAAAGGTAGACACTGATGTGGATGCCAGGAAGTACATGCTGACAGGAATCGGATATAGCTGTGTCCTTAGAGGTTTGCCAGAGCCTGACATATACAGACGCAGATGCTCACACCTAACTGTTGAACTGATCATGGGATTCCCAATGGAGGAGTGAGAGAGAAGACTGAAGGAGCTGAAAGGGTTTGCGACCCCATGGGGAGAAAGCAATGATACCAACCAACCATAGCTCCCAGGATCTAAACCACCAGCCTGGGAGCACACAGGGAGGGACCCATGGCTCCAGCTGTATATATAGGGGAGGATGGCCTTGTTGGAAATAGGTGGGAAAGGAAGTCCTTGGTCCAGTAAAGGCTGGATGTTCCAATTTTGGGGGAATTTGTAGGTGGGAAGGTGGGAGTGGGCAGATGGGTGGGGGCACATTCTCATAGAAGCAGGAGGAGGGGGGATAGCATAGGGGGTTCCTGGATGGGAGGAAAATGGAGAAAGCGATCACATCTGAAATGTAAATAAAATATCCAAATATATATTAGAAAAAGAAGAGAAAATGTCAGCCAAGGAGCCCAAGGGAGTCTTTATGAAAAAGTTCATTTTAAGAATGTAAAGTAGTGAAATCGAAGGGTAATTCATACATGGGTGCAAGAGAAAAGAAACTACTAAAGATCTGAGGAAAACATGCCACTCCTGCCAGCATCATTCTTGGCTCACAATGATTTGCCTTGTTGACCGTATAGTAAATGTTCTGTGTTTTACCTGTTGGGATAATTCTTGTTCTTTCCTCATGTGTTTTGCACACACACGCAACTCTTGCTGATTCTACAACCACACAGTTAGTGTAGCAAGTCTGCAGGGATGAGGAAAGAGGAAGGAGTTATCCATCCTTTCTAGGAATAAGTGGGCACAGAACCAGCAGTGTAAAAGAATTGCCAAATGGTAGAACAGCACCTACTTTCCTGTCTTGTGTTCTCAGTTAACTTCCCAAGGAATTGAGACAAGATGAGATTGTTTTGTCTGCCCAGTATTGAAATGTATAACTGTTCACACAATCTTTATATATCCAAATTCCAAAACATGGGCTTTGTATAAAGGATCTCATATACTGATAGCTCAAAACCCCACATACAGAACAGGTCAGAGCATGTTAACAGTACAAAGTTATACTTCTAAGTGTTGGCCATGAATTCTTGCCAATGAGGATTTAGTCTGGTGTCCTGTGAGTATATCTCATGTTATACTTCACAGAGGACAGCTACTGTAAAAGGGAGAGCCACAGGAGGCTGGGGAAGAAACATCAGGAGATCAAGGACAGGTTGGGATATACAGCAAGTTCCAGGCCAATTGAGTTGTGCGGTGAGATTCTGTCAAACAAACAAACAAACAAACAAACAAAACAAAACAAAAAACTCAGCACCCTAAACAAAAAATAAATAGATAAAATAAACAAAACCCCATGAATCCTGGAAAGAGACCCATATTTCTGCTTTGTGGCTGTACTCTCTGTACACAGCAGCTACAAGATAGGGATGCATCTGTGCCATAATAATGTCTTTGCGAGAACTGATCCTTATAAACAGTTCTTACCATTCTCTCTTACTGATATTGCCAGTTAAACAGATTCTAATGATACAACTTGTCTTTTATAATTTTTTTGTTGGAACTGTTACAACGCAGCCATATCTACACTGAAATGTCAACTGATCTTCTTTTCCTTATCTCAAAACATGTTGATATTAAAAATTATCTTTGAAAAATTCACAGAAATAAGTTTTTTATATATAGCTACTGTAAAATTTAGAGTTAGTAGCTCCACATTGGCTTAAGTAAATGAAAACTTGTATGACAAGTGCTTAATGAATCTCAATTTTGTGCAAGTTCTACATTTTATAGAGAGTCAACTGCCCTTTCTTCAATGTGCCCAAGTCAGTAAGTTCATTATTGATAGGCAACATAGGAAGACACAAATTCTGCAACCATGGAAATTCTACCATGGAAAGAAAACAGCCACAACGGTTTCTAAATAATTTTGCTTTGTTAAAAGTAACTGCACTATTAAAAAACCTTTATATTCATTAACAGAGGCCTTGTACATTTATTCTGGCACATAATTCTACAATTGATTACCTGTACATATATTAAAAATAATGAAGCAAAGTATGCATGGGTATAGAATTCAGTGGCATGGTCTTAAGAATTTTCCTTAAAATTTAACATCAATGAAAATTTTAAACAAAAACAGCTTTCCAATTGACAAATCCTTACTAGTTGTTAAGCTCATGGAGATTGTATCAGGATTTATTTTCATATGTACTAAGTTGAAAGCTCTCACATTATTTTTGTTTTGTTTTAGTTAGTTTGTTTGTTTGTTTTTTGGTTTTTCGAGACAGGGTTTCTCTGTGTAGTCCTGGCTGTCCTGGCACTCACTCTGTAGACCAGGCTGGCCTCGAACTCAGAAATACACCTGCCTCTGCCTCCCAAGTGCTGGGATTAAAGGCGTGCGCCACCACTGCCTGGCAAGCTCTCACATTATGAAAGTCCAAAGCAGTGACTAGGAGGCTCTTTCCATTTCCTCTTAAATGACTTTGAGATATGTGAATTGTGAAAAGCAAGAAGAGAACTAGTGTATGTACTGTTTGGAAAAATGTATTTAATCAATTGGTTGATTGTGTGTGTACGTGTATAAATTTGTGTGTGTGTGTGTGTACATGTTCTTTCTATCATGCAAGTCATAAGAATAGAGCTCAATTCTTCAGCCTTCTTGTCAAGTGTCTTTATCTACTGTGTCATCTTGCTGACAACAAAAGATGTACTTTTAAACGTATAAGGACTTTCTTTTGATTAGTTGAGAAGTTTACAATGTATTAATGTATTTTGATCATGTTCACTCTCTCTCTCAATGTTTCATAAATGTGTGTGTGTGCACGTGAGTGCGTGTGTGCTCACGCATGTATATGACTAAGTGAGCACTTGCAGCATCACAGAATCCTTATAATGAAGTGTTGTTTAGTCTGAGCCATGAAGGGTGAATAGAAATGCAGCAGGTAGATATTTTAGAAAACAATATTTATATGCACTGAAAACTATATGATATAAATACCTGAGTAGGGGTGTGTGGCGAGCACATAGAAGATTTCTAGGACTTGATTTTTCTAGAGCACAGATAATAAAGGCACTGGTAGTCAGCCAGGAGGTGATATCAGCTGAGGCCAGAAGGTGAAGGACTGCGTGTCGTGCTCAAGACAAGCATTTTTTCATCATTATAGTTGTTAAGCAGAGGATTAAATGAATTTGTGTTGCTGTCATAAAGTATTTGACCCTGAGTAATTTGTAAAGAGAAAGTTATTTACTGCAGGTTTGGAAGATGGAAAATCCATCAAAGTGCCAGAGTTCTGTTTCTGGTGACGTGCTGCTACTGCAGTGTCATATCACAGGTGGCAGAAGGGGCCCTGGCTGGTTGCAGCCAAACTCTTTATAAGGCTGCTAGTCCAATTCAAAGCATTCCTATCTCATGACTTCATCATCTCCCAATGGCCCAAACTCTTAAAGCTGTCACACTGTGTCATTATTTCAACACATGAATTTTCAAAGATACTCAGACTATAAAAATTAGCAAGAAGTGAAAGAATATCTCCAAATATTAGTTAGATCCACACATGGGAAGATTGGTGAGAGACTTGGATTTTGATTATTTTTATAATAACTTATAATAATGACTTATGTAATCAGAGACAGAGAGAGAGAGAGAGAGAGAGAGAGAGAGAGAGAGAGAGAGAGAGAGAGAGAGAGAGAATGCCAGCAGGCTTTAGTGGCATTTAGGTATTGAGTGTAGAAATCATGATAAAGGGATTTCAATTGCAATTGAAAAAAAAAAAAACAAACTAAAGCCAATTGCAAAAGCCATGATTGTTTGGGGGTCACAGTTATTTCTTTCAGCAAAACTCTTAGCTCAATTTCTGTGTTTACAATAAATCACCTTGCTGGGAGACTTCTTCCATTACAGCTCCCATGTCTCACTGAGATTTCATCACCTGTAGATCTATTGATCATTTGATGCCCACAGCATCAACATCTGTCTCATAAATTGCTCCCACATGAAGAATCTGATTTTTGTGTTTTGCAGCCTTACCACGTGAGTAGTGTTGTACAGAGGTCTTGCTTGCTCTCCTCGTTCCCAAGTAATTACACTTAGAACAAATAAGTACAATTAAGTTATTATTAATGTGTGAACTTCAATAGTTTGTATACATGTATTACCAAAATTCTATGGCATCCCTGCTATCCTTTCTATCCTTTGCTATAATCATAAGAAGTCAATGTTGTAAAATAATACTTTATCCCAAGGGATCTCATCCAGTAAGGACTGAGAAATATATAACCCCAATATTATGGCTTTGGGTAATCTATTCATAAGAAATCATGTTTTATGGTGGTAAGATACATGAGGGGTAATCTATTCTCAAAAGCATTACAGCTATGATTTTTATATGTATTTTAAGGTAAAATAGAATTACAGTAAATCATAGAAAATAGAGTCATTTAAATCTTTCAAGTGTGTGTATAACAAGTAGAACTAGACAGGACGAGCACATCTGTAACAACAGAACTACTGAAGTACAAGGGAGTCACTCTAAGTTTGAGACTCTCTCAAACATACACATGCAGAATCTCTCTCTCTCTCTCTCTCTCTCCCTCTCTCTCTCTCTCTCTCTCTCTCTCTCTCTCTCTCTCACACACACACACACACACACACACACACACAGAGAGAGACACACACACAGACACACACACACACACACACATACACACACACGGAAACTTCTCCAAAACCTTGTGATTTATCCAGTGTCTCCTGAAAACACTCTCTGGCTATCCAACTCTATGTGTAGGGTCGTGACTGCTAATGAGTGAAAGGTATTCGTGAACGGTGCCATGCTCTAAACTCTTGATCCAGTCACACAGGATTCTGCTTGTAAAATTGCTCCCCTGCCATGATAAAAAGCAGATCATGCTTTTACTTTTCAGCACACTGTACTTCTGGCTGAACCCACAGATTGAAATACTAAAAGTTGTGACAGAGAATTGCACTATTTGTACCAATTTTTTTCCTACAACAAGACAATTTGATCATCCTGTGTGTTCTGCTATCATATAGAAAACAGATTGAATGGTTGGGCATCAAATTTTTTCTCCTATTGCAACCTCATTTATTGTTTCTTTTTTAAATCAATTTTGCATTTATATAAAATGGAATGCATACATTTTGAATGTACTGCTTTATAAGTAGAAGTATGTATAAGCCATTATCATCATAATAAAGGGTTTTCATTATCCAAAATTTTACCTTTCCAGTTTATTGTCACTCTCTTCTCTCTCCCCTAACCTGACATGCACTTCTAAACAAGGAACCACTGTTATGCCTTTTGTTGAGCTTTTTAGAATTCCCTGTGATAGACATCTTAATGTATTTTTGAATCATTTATATACACTATTGAGTATATTATTAATGTACACTCTTATAATTTATTTTATTTATAGGTATGCCCAATGCTAGTTTGTTCAAATATTTGTCTGTGAAAATTTGAGTTATTCTATAGTTTCAGTTATTATAAATAATGCTATGAATATCTGTTTAAAGGACTTACCTGACTGTCAATTTTTTTTTTCTCATTCACAAATGTCGTAGAATAGAATGTCTGGACACTATAGTGAAAGTGTATTTAATTCTATAAGTAACTGCAGTTCTATTTTCTGAAAGAATTGTTGCATCTTGCTATTGCTTCAGTTGTATGAACCCTCTTTCATGACTCTATATCCTCCCCAGTTAGCTCCCTGGTATGTAGGCATGTCAGTGTGTGCATATGCATACTCGTGTGTATGCACATTCATGTGTGGGGATCAGATATTCTCTCTGTCTATGTTAGATTCCAGGGTTAGACTCAGGGGATCAGCTCACCTGAGCACATCTCACTGGGCCTAAATTTGTATTTCTCTTTAGACTACTGGTGTTGAGCACCCGTTTGTATAGTTTCTTGGATCCATGTGTCTTCCTTGGTAAGTTAAAACTGGAATTTTTATGATTAGATTACTTGGCCTTTTATTATTGAGTTATGCAACTTTGTTTTTTACAGTCTGAAGAATCAGTATTATGTTTTCTTTTTTTCTGTCTTTCTTTTTTGTTATTTCTGGACTGATTCCCTTTGAATACAAAAGAAAATCCATAATCCTTAACTAACACAAAGAACCCTGCTCTTCCACCTTGATGTTTCTCTTCTCCTTCACATGATGCTGACTTTATACATCACCCAACATCACACTTTTCCTTCAACCTGACATTGCCTTTCTCCTTCACCCTAGTGTTGCTGTCCTGTTTCAGATTTAGTGACTGCACAGAATCAGTAGTTATGCATGACTGAAACTATGTCATCTCACAGCTTCCAGGGCACTGTACTGCATGCTTGGCCTGTGCCGATATAATCTTGAGAGCTACACTCTGAATCAGGTGCTGTCGTTGCTTTCATTGTAAATAATGAGCCAGCACTGTCTATGGAATCAGACAATATTTTATCTCACCAATTTCTCATATGTCTAATGTTGGATTAGACACTTCGGTAGGCTCAGTAACACTATGCTCATCAGGAAAATCGTTGGTTGATTGGCAAAATGTGATATTCTGTGGACAAAGTCAAAAAAGGTTTTGAAATTTATCTGAATAAATCAGGAACATTTATTTGGGATATAAACAATCATGAAGACACTGGATGAGCTGTTGTTATTCTGTATGTAAATGCCTTTGAGAGATATGAGAAGAATCAGTAATAATAAGAACATGGCCCTTATGTAAAACTCAAGTAAGTTTAGGTGACATAACTTGTAAGTAGGAAAAAGTGACACCTGTGTGGTATGTCACTATACAGATGTAGTGGAGATTTTTGTGATTCCTAAGCTGGCTATCAGTCTATCAAAAGTGGGAAGAAAAGACCAGCTTTACTAGTGCTCACAGGTAATTACATCAGCTGTAGGTTCTATTTACATCAGATTGGCAGTGTAAACTTACTGCACAATTACACTGCACCACTAAACAAATGCAAATGTCATAATTTAGAAACATTGTTTTGAGTACTGTTTATATACCAAATAAATGTTCCTAATTTTTTCAGATAAACCAGGATCAGAAAAGCAAGTTAGGAAGGAAAAGATTTATTTGGCTTACATTTTCAAATCATCATCCATCATTGTAAAAAGTCAGGATAGGGACTTAAGCTGGAGATTAGAGTCAGGAACTGATGCAGAGGACATGGAGGGAATGGCTTACTGGCTTTCTTCCCATGGCTTGCTCAGCCTGCCTTTTTATGGAACTCAGGACTAGTAGCTGAGGGATAGACCCACTTCAATAGTTGGAGCTGTCTCCCATTGATTGTTAGTGGATAAAAAAAGCATTTTCTCAATGAGTCCTTCCTCTCTAATGATGTGAACTTGTGTCAAGTTGACAAACAAAACCAACCAGTACAGCAAATAACTAGAGGCTGAGATTAGCTGAAGAGTAGAGATGTGTTCATTCTTCATAATTGTTATATACAATAGCAAAATTTACTATATTTGATTTATTATTAACAAGGATAATACTTGATTTTATTGTTTGTAAGAAGGGAAACACCAATGAGATATAAAATAAATAAATAAAATGAAGAAGAACCAAGCATGAAAGGCAATAGAACACAAGAATTGAGTGACTTAATGTTTTTGGTAAAATTCAAAGAAAAGGGCTTTTCTAACCAAATTTAAACTGCTCTATAGCACGAAGGTTATCTAAATTATTATCATTTAACTCCAAGAGTTTGATACATTGCAAGGAAAATAGTTTTTTTTTGTTGTTGTTGTTGTTTTTGTTGTTGTTTTAGAATCAATGGCATTTAAACACCACTCACCACGGGGTTACACAGACTATTCTCATTGCTTTGATAAAATATCCACAAAAGCAGTTTAAAGAAAGAAGGGTTTACTTCCTTTGGAGAAGGCACAGTTCATCCAGATGAGGTAGGCATGGTTCCAAGGGCACAAAACAGCTGGTCACACTGTGTCAAATTAAGAATCAGAAGTAGCTGAATTATTCTCCATTCCCTTTTTCTTTATTTGGTCTGGATGACACATTCCACATTTAGGCTAAATCTTTCTTATTCAGTTTCACCTTTCTCAAATACCCTCAAACACATCCAGGAGTGTGTTTCTATGCTGATTCTAAATATAGTCATATTAAAAAATAAAAATTAATCATCACAATATCAGTGATAGTTGTCAGAAACTCATCATTTTCCTAAATAGGTAGGTAAGTCAGCTCTTTTGATATTACTTACCATGCAGGACATAGGAAGACTGAAGACAAATCAAGTCTCCCTTAACCTCTATTCCAAGTCTTGGACAGGTTTTCGAAAACTGGGTAGCTCCCTCTTTGAAATAATAAGAAAATAACAATATAATTTATGATGGGTTAAGTAAGAATATCTCTCACAGTTGCTAGAATTTGAGTATTTTGTTCTTAAATACTGGTGCTGTTTGGGTAGGCTTACCAGACATGGTCTTGCTAGAGGTGAGGTGAGGGTGGGCTTTAAAGGGTTAAAGATGCAGAACATTTTGTGTTCAATCTCTTTTTTTCCCCAGTGGTCTTGATGTGAGCTCTCAGCTGTTGATCCCACCAAGCATGCTGCTTGATGCCATGATTCTCCTTGGTGATGATGATAAACCTGTATCCCTCTGGAACCAGAAGCTCAAAATAAACCCCTTTTTCTTTCATTTGACTTGGTCATGATGTATTATCATAGCAATAGAAAAGATATAATCTAACACTCTATTTTAATCTATTTTATAGAGACACAGCACAGATGAATAAAGGTGTTCAAAATTCTTCAATTCTGCAAAGTTGTATTAGTATTATAATGTAATTATTTGGCTAATGGACAGCAATGTTAATTTTTCTTAACAATTATGTAAGAAAAGAGTTCATTGCTGTTACAGAGGAATCATTGAGATAGATGTAGGGCACTGATATGACCTTCTTTCCACTACTCATTTTCTTCCTTGAGAAGTAAACTACTAATTCAGATAGAAAAATATCTATGTCAAAACTAAGGAGTGTAGGGAAACTAAATAACCAGACTTTGTCATGAATATTTAAAACACCCAGTATGACAACTTCCATTTGTGCTAATTTCTGCTATTTCTAAAATCATCTGTGGTATTGGCTCATGGAGGATTAATCTTAAAGAACATTCATTTGTGTATAGAATAATTAGATTGCAAATGAAAAAAAAGTAAAAAGAAAAAGAAGAATCCTGCCACATCCAAATTAATGAGAGAAAATCTTATTTTCAATTCATAGTAGCCCAATTTGATTTAAAATTTAGAGTACTATTTCCTGATCTCAGAAAATAAGCAAGCTATTCTGTTCCAAACTAGAGAGCAATAGCAAAATTATCCTTCTTATCTTACTCTGGCAATGAGCTGTATTAATCTAAGGCTGAGTTTCCATTGTGTAAACAATAAAGGAAAGAAATCTTTGTTGCATAAAAATTCCATTGTTTTGTGCACTTTCTCTTGGGCTCTAATATATGATAGGTCTCTACTGCATAAGAATGAAGCAAAAGTTCATAGAGTGGTATTTTCATTCAAGAGCAGAGCACCTACGATCTTGTTAAATTTCCATGTCACTTAATCTAGCTCTCAGCTTGGTTAGCTTTCAATTCACCAAGGCAGCAAAGGCAAAGGCTGGTCTCATTCTGAGCAAGGTCTCTGAGGTAATGAAGTGTACAGAGTATGCTAATAAAAAAGAAGCTATGTCAATCCTATCAGGCAGGTGCTGATATACACTCTAAGAATCACATTTGTGGCAGACAGAAAGTGGCGTTTGAATGGGAATAGTTAATGTTAGAAACTAAGAATTTTAGAGTCTGTTCACCATTGTTTGGGGATTACCATTCCTTTAGCTTTGTTGATTCTATGTTTTGAATTCACTAGTCTGAAGGTTGGCTTTTATGAAAGGAAGAACTAAAGAATAGCTCTGACCAAAAAAGCAGGCTGACTGCAGATCTTTACTTCCCCTTAAGCTACTCCAAATCCATTCCTGTCTCATTTCCAGCTATTCAGCAGGCTACCTGCTGTCAACTTCCTTCTCTACCCACACCCATCTCAAGTGGATCACACAGATCTTTCCCTCCTAATTGTCCGGCCCTCCACTCATTGTTTTATCCCAGCCCCAAGCTCCAGCAGGCACTACCTGGAAATAAGCAGATTATTCTGACCAGGGAAGAAAGTAGACTAACTGCAGTTCTTTACCTATCTTTTTATTCCTACAAGTCCAACCCCACAGTTTCATCCCCAGTTGTATAGGAGACCTTTTGTAATTCTCAGGGGCTAAGCATATTCTGGTGAATCACCCTGTTTTTCTCAATTCTGTTGATGCCCAATCCCCAGAAAAACATTTTATCTATAATCCCAAATAGTCAAACCTATCAGGATCCTAGAACTATTTCTTACCAGGCAACACACTGCTACCACAATCATCAACAACCAGAAAGGAAACAGAAAATAAGGAACAAAACATCCAGTCAACAATGACAAGACCAGATATGAGCACCAGGAATTACAATCTTTTTAATCTTAGATGCCTAAATGTCAGCACAAAGTCACAATCACCAATATTGGGAATAGTATTGCTCCACTAGATTTCAGCAATTCAAAAGTAGCAAGCCCTGTTCTAATATGGCTAAAGAACAAGAATAAGACTTTTTTTTTAAATTGGGTATCTTATTTATTTATATTTCAGATGTTATCCTCTTTCCCCATTTCTTCCCCCCATAAACCCATATCCAATCCTTTCTCATTCTTTTTTGTTTTTATACCATTTTAATTGCATGCATGTATTAAGGTCAGTTCAAGGTTGAGGAATTAGCAATATAATGGTATAAATAGTCAAAGAACAAGCAAGGCAATAAACAAAGTGCCGTGATCACTCCCTTGATCACTATTTCTAATGGCTTATCAGGATGACCAAAATATCTGAACCTATTTCTCTGTCTTAGCCCAAATTCATTTTTGTCTCTGAAGCCTACTTTCTTGTTCTAGCCTAAATTTTAGATTTCTGTCTGAAAATACTTTTTTGTTCTAGCCTAATATTTGGGCTTCTGCCTGAGATTACTTCTTTGTTCTAGCCTAAGATTTAGACTCCGACCTGAAATTACTTCTTTGTTCTAGCCTAATGTCAGATTCCTGCCTGAAGCCTACTTCCTTGTCTTTGGCCATTGCCAGATTGCTGCCAAGCGGACCCCAAAGCTATCCATATCTCCCCCTTTTTTATTTCATAAACAAGACTGAGCCTGTCTTAGGTCTTTCTAACAAGAAAGCCTTCCTTACCCACCATGGAATATGCATTATCAAAAGCAATACTCTTCTGTATTAGGTTGGTGAGGCTCTGTGCAGAATCTTACCTGTCCTTGGCTTGTCAGCCTGTTAATTAATAATTCTGTCTGGGGGTCCATTTTCAGTTTCAAGTCATGTACTTTGGCTGCCAACATATTGATATTATTAAAGACAAGCTTTAACACGATGGGCAGGAATAAAAGTATTCCTAGGACAAAAAGGGCTAGTGTGATTAAGCTGTATATGCCATTCTTGATGCTTGATCAAAATGGAAATACTGACCTCAAGCCATGAATAATTTTATCAGCAATATCTGCCGCATTAAAGCTCAGCAGAGCAGCATTCTTTAAATACATAATTTCACTATGCAAAACTACAACATCCATAAGGTGTTGGAATTATGCCAAATACCCTGCAAGTATCTTTAAACTTTTTCCTAATCATAATGACTATCATTATAAATTTTAGAAGTAACACAACCCCACTGGTATTTGGCATGACACTCAAGATGGTTCCTTACTCTTAAACTCTGAATCTCCTTCCAATAATTTGAATAGGATAAAGAACATCAATCCAATCTTCCAAATGCCTATGTAAAGCTTCTTGTATACTCAACATATTAGTAACATTTTTTGCTAAATGATTAACAAAAGACTTAACTTCTTGTATAAAAACAATTGTAGAAGCAGTGGTGCTAGCAACTAATGTAATTAAAGCTGTTAGACCCTGGTAACAGACATGCCAGGTTTCAACACACTAACACAATTTGAAAGTGTACAATCAATGAAACTTATAATAAATACTGTAGAAAAAACAAAAGTAATTTTAACTTGACACTTGTTTGAAATCCAGATCCTGTCCCAATTTTATCTCTTGCTAACATAACATTAGAGAACTGCAGCTATCTGAAAATATCCAGAAGCAGCCTTCCAAATGAAGACTGTTATTTCCAATATTGGATTGATTTCTAGACCAGTACATGAATAGACCAGTTCAAACAACTGGTCACATTTAAGAAAAATACAAGAGTCATTATAACTTCTTTTTTTGACTCTGTCTTACAAGGTCAAAAACTTGAGGAATGGCAGCTTGTCTCATCTGGGATATAGGAAAACAAAGGTGAATCAGAAACATATGTCCAATACAGCTTCCCAGTCACCATTGTCAGCATTCTCAGCAAGCTCACGGGTCAGAGTCATTCTTTGTCCCGGCATCAGCATGTCTTACCAATTACTCTGGCAGCCAGCATGCTCCTTCACCATCATGCAGTAAAAACACAAACATCTCTCTTTTCCATATTAGATACCTGATCGGGATCATACCATATGCCAGTAAGTGAATCCTTCCTTTTCACCTAGGCATGCTCTTTTTTATTTTAAATTTTAAAAAACGGATGCCAAGGAACTTTCTACTGAGTGTCTATGGCACCCTATAAAAATAAGACTTTAAAATAGCCTTTATGCATATGACAGACTTAAAGAGAAAATAAATGAATCCCTTAAAGAAGTCTATGGAAACACAAACACTGAAAGGAAATAAATAAAACAGTTCAAGACCTAAAAAATGGAAGGAAAATCAACAAAGAAAACCCAAACTGAAGGAAATGTAGAAACAAAGAAATCTAGAAACTGATACTGGAACTTCAGAGCAAGCAAAAATAGACTACAAGACATGGAAGATAGACTCTCAGGCACTTAAGACACAACAGAAGAAATTAATATCTGGGATGATTAAAAATATTAAATCTAGAAAATCTAGACACAAAGTATCTAGGAAATCTGTGACTTTATAAGAGAGACCAAATCCAGCATAATACACATAGAGAAAAGAGAATACTCAAACACAGCTCAAAGTCCCAGAAAATATTTTTTAAAAAATCAGAAGTTTTCCCAACCTAAAGAAGGGGATGCCTATAAAGAAGTACAAGAAGCATACAGAACAACAAATGGAGTGGACCAGAAAAGATTGTTCCCTCCCACATAATAATCAAAACATTATACACACATAACAATGGAAGAGTATTATAAGCTACAAGGTAAAAAGACCAAGTAACATATAAGGGCAGACCTGTTAGACTAACACCTGGTTTCTCAATGGAGACACCAAAAACTATAACGCTCTTGAATAAAAGGTGTGTACAGATCTGAGTTACATCACATAAATTGTGTTCTTAAAGGTTCACAATGTATTCAAATATACCGTAACAGTATTTATAGGACATTTTACTTAAACATAAAAAAATACACCTTCTTCTGAGCACCTCAATGAACTTTTTTCAAAAGTGATCACATATTAAAATAAAACACTGTACTTCTTTCAAACCTTTTCAACATAGTACTTAAAGTCTTACCTAGAGCATTAAGACAATAGAAGAAGATCAAAAATATATAAATAGGAAAAGGAGAAGTTAAATTATCCTTATGCAGATAATATGATAGCATAAATAAGTGACCTTATAAATTCTACCAGAAACCTCCTGCAGCTGATAAACACTTTCAGCAAAGTAGCTGGATACAAAATTAATTCACAGAAATTAGGAGCCCTCATATATAAAAATGACAAAATAACTTAGAAGAAACTAGGGAAGCAACATTCTTAACAATAGAAAATATTATGGGGTAACTATAACCAAACAATGAAAGGGTTGTATAATAAAAAGTTTAAGTCACTGAAAAAAAAACTTGAAGATATCTGAAGATAGAAATATCTCATGCTCATTGATTGGTAGGGTTAATATAGCAAAATGACCATGCTACCAAATGTAAACTAATCCTGCATAGTAAGAAAGGTACAGGAGATATCATCAGGCCCTATTTCAAGTTATACTGAAGAGCTTAGTACTGGAATGAAAATAGACACATTGATCACCAGAATCAAACTGAAAACTCAGATATAAATCCATACACCTACTTTTCAAATAAAGAATCCTGAAACACCCACCGTCAAAAGACAGCATTTGCAACAATGTTACTGGTCAAAATAGATTGTTAAATGGAGAATAATAAAAGTAGTTCTATACTTATTATCCTGAACAAAACTGAACTCCCAATAGATCAAAAATGCTAATATAAAATTAGATATATTGCACCTGATAGAAGAGAATGTTTGAAATAGCTTTGAACTCATTGGCACAGAAAAACACTTTCTGAATAGAATACCATTGACACAGGCAGTAAGGTTAACAGTTAATAAATGGAACCTCATGAAACTGAGAAGCTTCTCTAGGGCAAAGAACTCCATCAATTGAACGAAGTAGAATAAAAAAATAATTTTACCAACTACATATTTGATAAAGGAATAATCTCCAGAATACATAACAAAGTAGATATCAAGAAAATAAAAAACCCAACTAAAGCTGTGATGCAGATATAAACATAGAATTCTCTAAAGAGAAAACTCAAATTGTTGAGAAACACTTAAAGAAATACTAACATCCTCAGCCATCAAGAAAATGTAAATCAAAACTACTTTGAGATTTCATCTTACACTTGTCTAAATGAGTAAGATCAGTAAAACAGGTGACAGACAGCTCATATGTAGAGATTGTGGAAGCAAGCGGAATACTTACTCATTGCTTATAGGATTACAAACATGTACAGCTACTATGTAAATCTGTGTGGTAGGTCCTCAGGAAGATGAAGATTGATCTATCTATATCATTCTTGATCAAACTAGATCAAAATGGTATAGATCAAACTATACCATTCTTGGACATATACCCAAAAGATGCTTCATCCTACCACAGAAACATGCCCTAACTGTGTTCACTGCTATTCTATTCAATATAGTCAGAAATTAGCAACAACCAAGATGTCCTTCAATAGAAATATGGATGAAGAAAATGCCATAAACTTACACAGGGAGTATTACTCAGCAGTTGAAAAATGACATTATTAGGTACATGGATGTAAGAAAAAAAAGTCATCATGAGTGAGCTAACCCAGACCCAGAAAGACAAATATGGTATGTCCTTATTTATATGTGGCTGTTATGTGTTAAATCAATGATACCAAGCTACAACATACAGAACCACAGAGTAAGGGACTGGAATGACAGATATATATCCCTAAAAAATTAAATAGAATACATAGTTATGAATAGATAGAGTTGCTGAAAAAAGAGAATCAGGTCAGGAGAAATAGTGAAGGAGAGGAAGACAGAGGAAATACAGGGAAAGACAGCTAAACAGTGCACACTGGGCAGGTACCACTGTGAATAAGCAAGTATGTGATGGAGAGATGGAAAAGCAAGAGAAGCAGAGCAGTTTGTGACCTATGAAGAAAGGTGGCAGAACTGGAGACACATGGTGATAAGGAACCACCTGATGTGAATAGCCTTTGCTGCCACCTGAAGCCATGCTGATGTCAGGTTGCAGACATGAGCCTACATACTTGACAATGCAATGCTTACTTACAATTTAATCTCAGAATTCAAGCCCTTGAACTCAGTCATAGTTACTTCTACCCACATTTTCTAGACTAAACCAGTTCACAAATAAGAGAAAAAAAACCTCTTTTAGAGAAATAGACAAAGGAATTATAATTGAGGAATAAGAAATGTTTCTATTCAAGTTGTAAACAGCAGGCTACCTTTCTTACCTTACAGACATTGATAAGGGAGGGCATGTGTGTGTGAGATTCATGTTCATTATCTAAACACAAACAACATGTTAATTTCTAAGACAGAATAAAGACACACACTATTTTACAGTGCTGACATATTGTGACTTTTACCATAAATGTTTAGTGTTATGTTCTGAATTCTCTTAGAAACTGACACACTTTTATGACATAATGAACATTTGTAATCCATATGCCCAGTGGAGACAGCAAGGACAATGTGTGTGTGTGTGTGTGTGTGTGTGTGTGTGTGTGTGTATTCATTCACATACTGCTAGCTCTGTCCTCCATACCCAAGAGGTACACACACACACACACACACTATCACACTATCACACTATCACACTATCACACTTGTCCACATACAAATAGTAGAGAGAATAGAGGAGAGAAATAAATTCAAATGTAGAACTCTTCTACATTTAGAGCTGAGCAAGGCTTAACTGTATTGACAGCTACCATTGCTTATTTGTTTCATTTCCCCAAGTATCTAGCAACCTCTTAAATGAACAGGCATCTGCTAGGTAGTGTCCTTATGATGCTTGTCATTTCACTAATTCAGAAATGAAGTTTACTTGGTGGACTTGAGAAATTGTTGTCCTTCTTCTGTAGAAAGGGAAGTCAAATTTGACTTTTTGTTTAATTTACAAAGATTTAATTTTCTTTTCCTCTCAAATATGCTGACAGGGCAGGCTAATCAGGGACTATAAAAAATAAGAACATTCCTTTTTTCACATCCTACTAATGTGAAAAATGAGATTAACTGCAATAGAAAAACACACTATTACAAGTGTGACTGGTGAGATGAACTGCACAGCCTGCAAGTCTTAAGTAGAATCACTCCAAAGCTCTCAACACACGTTTGCTGAACCACAGATGGTCTTACTTCTCCAACTGCAGATAGATTTCAACTGTTAACATGACCAAGTTTTAACTTTTTCAGTAAGTTTTGAAGAACCTTCTTCAATAAAATACAGAGAAAGTTGATTGACAGACCCCGATCAAAGAAATGTTTTTTGATTCAGATGTGTTGCTTTATTAAAGAAGACATATTTATTAAAGAAGATAACATAACACATTATAGACCCAAGGCTAAGGAAGTAGAAGACAGGTTCACACTTTCTTAACAATAATCATTCTATTCTCTGTAGGGTAGACTGTTGTATTGCTTTTAAGATCATAGTTTGATTGTTTTTCTAACTTAAAATATCATAGGTTTTATTTGCCAGTATTTTTGCCTTCTTCCACTTCCTGTTAGTGGGAGAATTGCTACTTTTAAACAAAAACTTTACCTTAACTTCACAGGCATAACCAAGTGATTCTATAGTGCTGGTTTCCATGCAAATGAGATAGCAGAAAGTATGGGAAGAACACACATTGAGATTATTCTTCCTCATCTCTTGTTTGTTGTAACTATAGACTCTGTCTCCATGTCTTTTGTCTAATCTGATTAATTACCAAATACTGAAATGACCAATAAAATTGTTCTCTCGCTTTCTTTGCTTGTTTGAGACAGGGTCTCACTACATGGACTTACCACATAGACCAGGTTGGTCTCTAACTCATGGAAATCCAACTGAGTCTGTATTCTGGGATTAAAGGCATGCAATATTATGCTTGACTGAGGCTATTCTCAAAATAAGAGCAGGGATCCTGAGATGCCACAGGATTGTTTTTTGGGCCATTCTTGAGCCTGTAGACTGTGGCTTCAGACTAAAAGACTTCTGGGATTTTGATGTTATATGCAGGACCTCGGTTATGGGCTTGTTTTCTGCAAGACCTAGACATGCATTTGTTATAACCTAACAGCAATGATAAAAAAAAAAAAAACAAAAAAACAGAAAACAGCAACAAAAAACACATCTTTAATTGTTGTTTTTTCTCAGTTACTTTTGCTGAATTGATGTGTGGATATACAGCCAGGTTTTTACTTGGTCATTGTTATGAATCAGAAAGTAAGATGAGATGTGGCACTATGTAAACCTTTCTCTCCATCGTTGGAATGAAGTGGGAAACCCTCAGCACTCAAGCAGCCATTTTACTGCACACAGGGCCACACCTGCTTCAGAGGCGTTGTCAGGAATAACATGACTATGGGCATCTAAAAAAAGAGTGTAAAATATGTCACATTTTCTAAAGAATTCAGGAAAATGATCATTGTCATTTAAGAATGTCAACAATTTGGCACAAGCTGTGTTTTTCAAAAGGCACTCTAGTCTGTTTAAATGTTCCAATATGGGACAAATGTGATTATTTTTCCAACGTGTTTGCTTGGAAAAGAGACCTCTATAACTGTCCCAGAAGAGCTGAGGCATCCCGTTGCTGTCATAACAGGATGCCATTGGAAATCTTTGTAGCTGAGGTTACTGAGCAGAAGAAAGTTTCACAGATGAGTAAGCAAAAGAAGGCTGTGAGATTCTCCCAAAGGTGCAGTGTCACGCATGCACTAGAAATTGTTTCTTTGTGATCTTGATACTGTCACTCAGAAAGCAAAACCAGCTTTAATAGAGGTGACATTAAAGATGTAATCACATCTACAGTTGACACCTCCATCATGTTTGTAAAACGAGTTGCAATACAAGCCAAACCATTATTCTTCATCTTCCACATGCTTGGTGGAGTTGTCTCAATCAAATTTATTAAGGATGATCAGTACTGATGCCGATAACATATCACATTTATCAGACATCTCCCTGGTTCGTACTCTGAAACTTATAAACAAAGGTATACCTTTATTTATAACAATAAGATATATTGTTGTAGTAAAGGACTTAATAAATTTATTAATTCTTATGATGACATGATCAGCTCTCTAATAACCAAGTCAATGTTCTATAGATTTATATAATCAGCTTTAGTACAATTACTGAACAATTACCCCTAAACTATTTTTCTATGCTAGACTGGTTATTTCCCAGCTGTGCTCTAAGTTACTTGCCAATAGTAGTCCTGTCTGTGCTGGATTATCTCTGTCAGGCTATTTCCTAATATTACATTCTTCCTTCTCTTCTCAACTCTCTGTTGGCCTCATGGTCCTTACTTGTGACCCAGTAACTGAAAGGCCCGCCTACCTCTATTTGAAGCTATTTTTATTTAACCAGACAGAGCCGATTGGCAAACAACGTTTAAGCAACACACTTTGGTGTGCATGAGAATATGCTCATGGGACTGCAACTAGATCTTGGTGGCAAGTTTTATCATTTGAATATATAGTAGCACCGGACCAAACCCAACAATATATTTCAGTTTATAACTGATTTGATCACAATGAGACACATGGGATATGCTGAATTGATCTCATTTTTCCCCTAGAATTTGGTATTATTTAAGCTAGCTTTATATGTGATGAAGGTTACACAAACCCAGATGACTTGTGTTACTAGGGAGAAATGTATAACTACATGTGTCTAACTGACAAACAAATAAAATAATGAAAGATAAAGAGAGGTGAAGGAAAATTATGAGTCTGAAACAAATTCTAATCCTGCTACCCAATGACATGACATTGAAAGGAAAGAATAAATATCTGTGTATCACCAGTGTCAAAGCATTTTTCATTAGTAATAATGGGAAATTGTCATTAAATATAAAATAATCTGTCAATGACTATATTCTTAATGATTCAAAAATTCTAAAGTAAGTAAATCATATTTTCCTGTAGATTCTGCCTTTAGTGGCAAGAAACTGTTACTCACTAAATCAACTAGCTGGCTTTACCTCACTAGATAGAGCCTTGGAGAGATTTGCAGAGACTGGAAATCCAGAGTAAAATATATCCTTAGAGTCAGCAACAAGTTTGAAGACACTCTTCCTTCAGTTTAAGGCTTTCACACATTTTATTCTTTTTAGTTCTGATGCAGTGGTAATTAGATAATCAAAAAAATGTTGGAACAATAGAAAGAGTACATACAACAGAATATTCAAATAAAGCCACTCTTTTCTCTTTCCTCTGAGTTCTAGTTGGCTTTATATCACAATGTTTCTAGTACTTTATTGTTCAAAAAAAGCATTGGATCCAGTCAAAATTTAGACCTTGATTTCCTCTGTTTTAGGTCAGAGGGAGCCAGGATTCTATAGTCCCACCAAATAGTAAGACACGCAAATGGCTGTCACTTTATATAGGTTTCTGAGATGTGGTTGAAAGAGAGTTATAGATATCTTCTCCAGGCTCGGAATCTGGTTTTAAAAGTGCTAAGCACCCTATATATATGCAGACACCGAACCCAGACATTATTGCAAATGCCAAGAAGTGCTTGCTGAAAGGAGCCTGATACAGGTGTCTCTTGAGAGGCTCTGCCAGATCTTGGCCAATACAGATGTGGATGCTCTCAGTCAACCATCAGACTCAGCACAGGGACCCTAATGGAGGAGTTAGGGGAAGGACTAAAGGAGCCGAAAGAGACTTATTTAGCATAAATGAGAGGGGAGTCCCTTGGTCCTGTGGAGGCTTGATGCTCCAGTGTAGAGAAATGCTAGGTGTACGAGGCAGGAGTGGGTGAGTGTGTGTGGGAGCACCCTCATAGAAGCAGGGTAAGGGTGGGTAGGATAGGGGATTTGCAGAGGGGAAACTAGGAAAGGGAATAACATTTAAAATATAAATAAATAAAATATCAAATAAAAATAATCTATTTTCTCCCTCCCCAAAATGTACTAACCAAGAAGAATAGGAAGAGAGCAAAAGACTTATCAGAGAAAATAAGACACAACTCAGAGAGCATCACACAGATGAAGAGGCAGTCAACCTCTGTTGAACCTTTGGGCTTTGTTCAATACCTCAACTACAGCTCAAGAGTCAAACAAAGGGAAAGGATAGTTTGATACCCCTGGGGTCATTGTCACACAGAATTTCTCATCTGGATACTTAAAGAAATTTTTTAAGTAAAGGGTTTTCTGTGACTCTGTAAAACAACTGAATAGCATCATAGTTGGCAGACACGGGTGTGTGTATTTACATGTCCCTATAGGTGATTTTTAGCCCCTCTCCTTGTTGTGAGTCTTCAAGTAATATTTAACAAACTCTTCATCTAATTTATCATGGATAGGCTGTCTTTATATCAGATTCCACACTGGAACCAGTTGCTGATGGATGAAAACTTGATTGACAAATATATCAACAAGTACCTTCCTATCAATATAATACGAGAAATATTGTTTTATATATTGATGTTTAATTTGTTAAATTTACTATGCTTGAATATAAATATAAAGAGTATAAATTGATGCTTTTAGAAATTGTATGTGAACAATTATAACTGCTATAAAACATTGTCATTCTTTTCTACAACATTAATATTTGAATGCTTTTTCCTACTTAAGGATTCATGTTTCTGTATCTTATCAAATTTAAACTTGAATAAGTACAAATAAAGTACAGATAAAGTACAAATGAAGATACTAAGATGAAAAACTTGCAACATTACTAAAAAAATATAAAACCTTGCATAAATTTGTCAGATACACATTTCTTACATTGTGCGGTTAACATGTCATCATTGTGAAGAATGTTCAGCAAATTTGTTGTTAAATTTAAAAAAAAACTTGAATTTGCTTTTATTAAAATGTACTTAAATGATTGACTTGGAATACACTTCATTTTCTTGGTGGCAGTCTTACTAATACCCTGTCCTGTTATTACTGTCTTCATCTTCCTGTCTTCAGGCAAAGGCTGAACTTAGAGTTGGGTTTCAGAAGGAGATGAAACCAGAATAAAATAGAAACCACTTCATTAGTATTGGGAAAAAATTTAAGAGAAGAGATTTTTAAAAAGGGGTTACTTTAACACCATCTGTGAGAAATTCAGTTTCTATGACAAAAGATTTTTTAAAAATAGTTTATGGAAAATTTTTGCTCTAAACTGTGAAAAACATTTCTTAACAGACGGATGTGAAAATTGCTAGAACAAGTCAACAAAGTTGCGTGTTCCCTGTGAAATCATCTTGATGTCACTAAAGGAAGTCAAGGCTCTTTGTGGGATGTGGAAGTGGAGAAAAATAATGAGCATCTAACTGACAACAGAGATTTTACCTCTTATAAATTAGTAATGTGATGTCTAAACTCTTAGTAGCTGGGCACCATTTCTATTAGCCTCGGAACTGTCTCTTGCATTTCCTTCTTTGTGGAGCCGATGTTTA
The DNA here is from genome assembly GCF_011762505.2 of Arvicanthis niloticus. Taxonomy (NCBI): domain Eukaryota; kingdom Metazoa; phylum Chordata; class Mammalia; order Rodentia; family Muridae; genus Arvicanthis; species Arvicanthis niloticus. The sequence continues at coordinate 37,283,105 of NC_047672.1, read as the reverse complement.
TATCTACCAGAAGACTTTAAATTCCCCATCAAAATGTAGAATTGTGGAGCTCAGTACCAACTTATGTATCTGCAACACGACTCGACTCCTGCATTTAAAGCTCATGGATCCTTGAGGCAGAAGGGCTGAAGGAGTGTCTTAACCGAAAGGTTGCTGTGAGATTGTGTCTATTAGAATGTCAGAAGTGTCATGTAACATGATCCTTCAGGATTTACCCTTCTGTCTATGGGGAAAGCTCGTTACGACTGCATTTATTTGCACTGGTGTAAAATGACAGAATTTTCTAAATAGATGTGAAACCTCAGATCCTACAGGAAGCTCTTTAAGTTAAGGAAGCAAACATCTCAAAATACCAGCATGTAGTGCCAGTAACTGACCATATTCACAAGTACCTTCTTTATTCAAGCATATCTGAGGAAAAAAAATTGCTAAGAGACACTCCAAAAGACACTGAGCTGCCTAGAGAAAGCTTCTGAAAGAGGTATCGACCCTTGAGCTTCCTGCAAGGAAAACAGCTGGTGAGCTTCTCTGCCTTTTGTGTGTGGGGAGCAGACATTCAGACCAGCTAAACTATCTGCAAAGGACACTCTCTGACCTACTGAAATTAGATTTCAATGTATCTGTACTTTATTTTGTTGTCTGTCCCGTATCTGGAGTGCGTAGACACTTATGCACATCTCCCCATGATCAGTGTCACACTAAGCTATATATTTTTACATATAATATTTAATGCATTTTGTGTAAAGAAATATCTATAAAATCATTATCATACTAAGACTGTCACACTCAAGTATTTTCTCATGAGTTTTGCAAACCTCTCCCCAGTCACTCCAGTCCTAAAAGAAACACCAATTTCAGATCCCTTCCCACAGAATTATATTGTGATTAACTCAGTATGTTGTTTTAAGAATCAACATCTTTTTTTTTTTTTTTTTTTTTTTTTTTTTTTTGGTGTTGAGTTGTATTCCAATCTACTCACCTGCACATAGCATTTGGAATTCTTCAGCTTTTGAGTAATTCACACAAAGCTATTAAAAACATCATGTAGTACGTGGCAACTATACACTTATCTCAGACAAATACCCAAGAATGGGATGGCTGAGCCATATGGAATATGAGTGTTTTGCTTTCTAAACACCTGCAAAATGTTTTCCATAGTGGGAGTGCCCGTCGAGAATCCTACAGCAGTATAAATGAGTTTCAGTTATTTTAAAGCCATACAAACACTATCATCACTCTCTTACACAGTTTTACAGTTTTATATTTTTGTCATCCTGGGATTCTGATTTGCATTTTTTAATTATCTCAAGTGCTTTTTAAGATTGTTTAAATATCTAACTGGTTATAAATAATCTGATCATGTCTTTTGGTATCAATTCTTTAATTTTGGAGGACAGATAGGTGATTAGTGAGGTCCTGTGTATACAATTGGTCACTTAAAGCTGTCCCAAACTCTATGATACTCTGATTATTCTTTATCACACTCTCCATTCTGTTATAATTTGGAGGGATTGTACTGCCACATCTTTGCCATATCCTTTCCTTCAGCAGAGTATATTCTGTTACCAATCATACCCCATATAATTTTTATTTCAGATGTTGAAGTTTTGTCTCAAGAAGTTCTACTTGGATGTCTATTGGAAAATTTGCATGTCTACCTAACACCTTGCTTAGCTTCTTGTAAATATGGTCTGCTTTTAAAAATAATAATAATAATAATAATAATAAAATAATACTGATGTCAGTTCTGATTCTGTATCAACTGGTATTTTTCCCTCTCATTAAGCATGTCATTTTCCTGCTGATTTGTTTGCTTAGAATAGTTTTGTTTAGTAAATTGGTAGATGTTCTTATTGGGTTCTTGATGTATATGTACTTCTAAAGATTTTCTCTGGCCTTGGAGCTGTGGGTAACTTAGCTTTGTTCCTGTTGGTATTATTTGTCAGGTCTCTTCAAAGCAAATTTTAGTCTTGGAAGAATGATTCAGGTTATTGGGTGCATCATACTATTTTTTTTCTCTGTGCTGCTGACTGTGGTATTTTCTAGTCCAGCTGAAATCAATAAGCACTATAGCCAGTTATGACAGTTCCAATTACAGCCCTCTCTGCCTCTTGCTGAGGGTGCCTTAGTCTACCTCATGGGCTTTATACAAAGGCATGTGCTTATATCAAAACTCTCAATGGGACACTTAAGGGGAGGTGTCCCAGCTGCCTATAGGGGTCTCCTTGTGTGTCCTTTACTTTGCAGTGCTTTTATGTTCTCTACTTATTATGTGATCTATTCTTTCATGTGATCTCTCCAGGGCCAACTGTCCATCCTTAGGCCAAAGCATTACCAAGCTGCCCTGAGACCCTCACTTTTAGGCTGAAACCAGAGACATTTTAAGGTAGTAAGATAGGTTGATATTAGAATTCTATTCATTTCCTTTTCATCTTTTCACTATTTCTGCTATTTGAAAAAATGTTGTTTCTTAGTTTTCTCTAATTACATCCTGATTTTGTTCCTCATTCCTCTAATTGGACAGCAAACAGTCAAGATTTTAAACAGAGAATGATTTAATGGATTTTATATATTTTTTTTAATATATAGGATGGAGAATGGAGAATGTTTGCCCAATGCATAGCAAGATAGTTGGTGATATCCCTTAGGAAGAAATGTAAAAATGTTAATGTTCTGTAAAATGTACCACCCTGCTTGCCAAGTATTGCAAGAATCATCACAGTTACCATCAGGAGTGGAAGAGGGTATGTTTTTATAATTTCTCTCATTTTGTTTTATGTACTATACTTTTTGGTTGAAAATATTTTTCATAAAATATATTCTGATCAAGGGTTCTCATCTTCCAACTCCACCCTGATCCTTTTTATTGCTTTGTTACTCTCTAATTTTTTTAGAAAACAATCAAGATGCCTAATACAAAATGAATTCATAGATATCTTTGCTGTTCTTTTGTCTCAAATCACTTTGTAAGTGGGAATATATTAGAACTGAAATAACAAGAATGGAATTAAGGGTGAAAATCTATGTCAGTGACAGAGTACTTTGCTAGTGTGCATAAGACTGGGGACCATTATTAAACAAAATTTTAAAAAAGATAGAGAAACTCAGCTTTCAGCCCATCTGCAGTACACTGCACACACAATTTCTTTGACTTTATTATGCAAAAATACTTTGAGTCATTCTTCTTCACAGCTTTTTATACATTCACTTACTGTCCATATTCATGCATATCACAAAAGCACCTTTCATCATGCCAAGACGTAAGAAAAAATATATCAGCTAAAATGTATTTGAACATATGTACAGCAAATGAGGTTTGAGATCTCCATTTTTATAAGATTAAATGAGGTGGGCTGAGGGAGGAGATTGTATGCAGTATATACTATGGAAGGTGGAAGTTTGTAATTCAGCCTGAAGAGAAAGCAACAGAAATACCATGTTTCTGGGAGGAACAAGACAATTAGAATATTCCCTTGCAAGGACTTGAGAGAAGGTATAAGAGACTTACCATATAAACCTGTCCTACAGCCTGGAATTCCACTGAATTGTCTAGGATTGATGTATCAACCGGCTGCCCTTCCACTTGTAATGTGCCTGCCCAATGAGTAGTAAATGTGAAAAACAGAAAGAATTAAAGTTGTAAAGAAAGGACTTTGTACCATGTTGAAGTTGGAATTTACAAGAACCAGCAGGGCTCTTCCCCATGTATCCTACAGCACTACATAGCTTGTGGTACTACTCATCTCTCTTCTCCTGGTAATACCGTTTTCCTCTTTCCAACATACACATTTAATTTCCTGACTGTTTCATCTTTTCTATGAAAAGTTCATACAGAAATGTAAAAATTAGCCAATCATGTAGATACCACAATGACTATAACAACAATATTAAAAATATATCACAAAAAAGCAAAGATCACAGTTATTGATAGAGTAAATGAAGAACATGTAACAGCCAGGTAATTGCCTAGAAGCATCATATTTACAGAGGACAAAACAGATCATGAGGTTTGAATCTCCTTATCTATGACAGTTTGCTATATGATGTTTGTTTCCTATTGGAAAATTCTCAGTAAATATTAATCAAATGATAGACACTTATGGAGTGACTTTTAAAATAACTTAAAAACCTCTTTCCATCTCTAATTTTTTTCTTCAGATCTTTCTTTCAGATACGTTAAATCTTGAGGAATGTTATACATGTAATAGTAACTTAAATATCAGAACAATTTTCCAGGTTGTAAAATAAACTCCAAAAATAAGAATGATAGTGTCTGTTTGGCTTCTGTTTCTATGCAACACCCCTTCTTGGATTTGAGTTGTTTTTTTGTTTGTTTGTTTGTTTGTTTGTTTGTTTTGTTTTCTTTTTTAAAAAATTAATTTTTATTGGATATTTTATTTGCCTTTCAGATGTTATTCCCTTTCCCCATTCCCCTCCACACCGAAACTCTTATCCCATCCCCCCTACTCCTACTTCTATGAGGATGTGACCCCATCCACCCACCCATCCACTTCCATCTCTTTGGTTTTTGTTTTTTCTTAAAGTCTTTGAAGTTAATATGACTAGACTAGGAGGAGGCTTTAAAACTGCCCTATCAAAGTAATAAAAGGTTAAAAGTGTGCACCGTGAATTGGCTACCTTTGCCAAAGAAGTAAGTGTGTGTGTGTGTGTGTGTGTGTGTGTGTGTGTGTGTGTGTGTTGTCTTCTCTGTCTGTCATGTTAGGTACAAAGAGAAAGCCAGAGTAGACAAGGTGTTTTGGTTAGTATATCGGCCATATTCACATCTATCAGAACTGTTGGGTATATCCCTCAGGCTTAACCATACTCTTAATTTCAAATTTATTTTATTCTATTGAAATTTTAATATAGTTATGTCATTTCCTCTTTTATTTTCTCACTCTAACCTATCCCATATAACCCTCTTCAACCTTTTAAAACTCTTGGTCTCTGTTTTTGTTAATTGTTATTACCTGTATATGTTTTTGTCTATGTGCATGTGAATATACATGTTCATATGTGTGCATATGTATATCTATCTGCGTATGTATGTATAGATGTATGTATGTATGTATGTATCGATTGATCAATTGATCTATCTTTCTATCTACCTATTTCTAATATAACCTCCTAGGTCTGTATATTGTTATCCATTTGCATGTTTTCAGTGTTGATCATGTGATACTTGATAACTAATTTGCATGCTCTTCTCTGAAGACAATTTCTTTTATTCTTAGGATTTCTTAGTTCTATAGGCTTCTCTATATTAGTTTTGTGTTCAGACCTTGTGGCTTCTTCTCTATTCATGTTGACATTTCTAATGACACCATGGTTCAGTTTCTGTTTAGGCAGTTATATTGGTGAGATTTTATAGGTGTAGCTTCTAACATTACTAGGAGATACAATCATATAGCAAACTCCCTAATCCTCTGGCTCTTAAAATCCTTTTTTCCATCCTCCTCAATGCTCCTGGAGCCTTAGGTGTGGGAGTGTTTTATAAGTATAGTCATAACTCTGTAGTTTTATTGGTTGTGGTTTTCTGAAATAGCCTCCACCTTTGTAAAGAGAAGTTTCCTTGATGAGGGGTGAGGAATACACTTGTCTGAGAGTAGAAAGACAAATATTTAGATTGTAGGATGAGGAATCAGAGCTGAATTAAAACAAACAAACAAACAAACAAAAACAGCAACAGCAGAGAAAGGAACAGGACATCACTATGTTGACCAAGCTGCCTTGAAACTTATGATCTTCCTGCCCCAGCTTCCCTAGTGCTGTGATTGAAATGTGCATTCTCACACTCATCATAAATCTGCACTTGTTTTTCCTTGAATTTTACCTGTTTGATACTGAGCCTTGAACTCCATTCTTCTCTTAGGCCACGTAACCCCCAAACTCTGAGGCTCATGCTCCTCCCTGTGCTAGGACATTATCCTCAAGTGTCAGCCTGTGTACCAAGAGCATTTTGTTTTGTTTTGTCTTTTCATTGTATTCACTAACTGCTACTCCCCTTGTTTCTTCTCCTTCTCTGGGATTTTTAAAACTAGAAATAAACATTTCCACAGAACATTGCCATGATGTAAATAAAAAAGAAAGATTTCAATGCATTTACCAAAACATGAGAGTCTCCTATTGAAATTTTCATGCACGCAGTTAGCATATTTTGGTCATTTTCACTCTCTACTATGATACTCTCTATCTCTCTTGCTCCCTTTGGTCTCTCTGATTGGTGGTCCTCATTATACTGTCATGACATTTTTTTTTCACTCTAGATCCTTTTAATAGAATTTTAAAATTAATTTTCCAGGAATGCATATGAAATGGTTGGAAAAATGTTGAGTTCTTGAGTTTTGCATGAATTGTTTTATAATTTGTTTTGCTTTATGAATACATAAATATTAGTTTTACAGGAATCAGTAGAAACAAAATAAAGTTTTATTTTTTCATAAACTTATTACTCAATTTATTAAATGCCCAAATAAATTAACAAGAATGTTTGAATTATGTATTGACATAATTTTTAAAATCTCTAATAATGTTGATATCTCTCAGAAAGCTATTTTTATTGTTTAAAATGAAATCTCACTTAATAGACACATCCAAAGACTTGGAAAGATACTTACCTGAGAAATTAATTGTTGTTCAGTTACACTGTTAACATATTCTTAGAGTCTGTGATATAAACCTCAAAGATCACAAAACATAAGAAATGGTTGTAGAGAATATTTGATGACCATTTATTTAGGAATCGACTGTTGAATCCAGTATACTCAAAAGGGATTAGGGAAAAATTCAAAACATTATCCCATGATAGTGTTTCCAGTGCAGTATTTTTGTACTTAATTATTTTATCTCATCATGTCACATATAGTTTGTTCAATATTTCAGTACTTTAGTGTGGCATAAGTCACTTAAGTCATGAAATGTTGCCCTTAACCTAGTCACAAGAATCTTTCTTCCTTAATCCTACTTGCACTCTATCCAGAAAACTCCACCTTTGTATTCCTTTTTAAACAAGTCTAATTTTCAACACTTACTCTAAAAACTTAAAAGGATAAAGATTATAAATTTATTGTTATAAGCAGACATTAGGATAAATTTATGACATTTAAGAATAATTTTTTATAAAACCAAATGAGTCATTAAATTGTTTCTTGTTATTTAATTTTAAATAATTCCATGAAATGCCATACTAAAATTATAACCTATTTATAAAGTAAGAGAAATAAAACAAATCATAATTTTTTAATACATGGTAAGAGTATCAGTTGCCTACAGATACAATGCTAATACTTAAAAATCAACCAAAAACAACATTAATTTTCATGTATCTCTTGTATTCACCCATCTGGGTTATCTTGGGATGGAGGCTGAATGGACGTATGCTTTTCCATTCTTGGTGAGAGCCACTAACAGAGTCAAATGATGTAGTGAGTCAGAGGTTGTTTTTCCCTTTTATTTATGCTAGCATTGTTTTAGAAAGTACTAGTTAAGCCTGGATGTTCTTGACAAACTGATGGCAGATCTACAAAGGAATACATGTTCCTATTTTGGGTTCATGTTGATACTAGGAAACATTTTTTTTTTTTAAGAAATCAAGTTACAAGTATGAGTGACTCATGCTGGTGTCCATCAAAAGGATACTGTACTGTTGCATCAGTCAGGATATAGACATAGGCTAGGATGGAGGCCCATGAGTCAATCTACGACTACATCATAATGAATCCTGGAGTTTAGCTTTTCAATGTTATAAAATGTTAAAATATAAAAAAGATCTATCACAATTTGAGTGCATCAGCCCTGAGGATCATGCTCTTGCTCTACATTAAAGCATTGTTAACTTATTAAAAGCCAAGCAGATTGGCAGCTGGCATGCGCTGTTTCATTGTTGCTCATAAGATGATTTCTTTAAAACTGAAGAAAGAGTCCTTTTGCTAATCGTTTTGATGGGTTCAGTTCATTGTGGAAGAAAGCTACATGGTGGAGCAACTGACATCCTGGAGGACAGGAAACAGCATGTATCAATAACTAGTATAAAAACTGTCTTGTACTTGATAATGTTTTTAAATATCTCACTGAAAAAAATGTGCCAGAATTTAAATGGACATTGTTAACATCTTTTTGAGTTATAACAAATTGCATTGAAAATGTTGTGTAACCTACAACAATTGCTGGTGGTAGAAGAAAAATGAGGTAAATGAGCCATGGTTGGCCACCTATATTACTTAGCCTATTTGAAAGTCGTTTTCTTAGCAATTAAGTCATGTGTCTTAGAAATGAGAATTTGAAAGACTTGGAAGAAATTGCTTATATTTAACTACTGCATTTGGACAATTTCCTACTATTCACTTTGCTCACAGAACTTGCTTTCTCAAAAACAATGCATCCCTTACTAGTGTAGGATATAAGAAACATGTACATAAATATTTGTCCTTACTGCATGTATATACAATATATACAATTTTTAGAAACAATGAACAGATCATTAGTATTTGTTGTGTGTGTGTGTATTTTTATATATAATCACACAAAATATCTCAAAAAATATAATTATTTCATTCCCTTCATTTCTTTTCTCCAAAACTCTTGCTTTTATTCAAATTCATGGTGCTTTATTTGCTTTTTTCTCTCTCTCTCTCTCTCTCTCTCTCTCTCTCTCTCTCTCTCTCTCTCTCTCTCTCTCCTCTCTTTCTCTGTGTGTGCACATGTGTGCATGTGTGTGTGTGTGTGTATGACATTTTCTTAACTGCTATATCCTTTGATTCTGTAACTGAGTGTTTTGGTTTGTGTTATAATGAACATGGATGTGCAGAAATATCTATAGTGACCTGATGGCTGTATCTTATGGTATTTATATTTTGGGGCTTTTCTTTTATATTTATTTTTATTTGTTATTTATATGCGTTCATGTGTCTATAACAGTATGCACATATATATATGTATAGTTTCTTACACAGGCCAAAGAGGGATTTGGGCTTGTTAGAGGTGGAGTTACAGGTGATAGTGAGTCACCTGACACATGTGCTGGGATTTGAGCTCTGTTCCTCATGACTACACAGCAAGCACTCTTACCCATTGAATCGTCTTTCTAGCCTCAATAATACAGTTTGCATTAATAATCTTCACTCTAATTTCCAGAATATTTGAGCTAATTTGTATTGTTAGCACCAATGAACAAGAATTGAGTTTTCTTTGTATTGTAATCAGTATTTGTTGTTTTTGTGATGATAGTCATTTTGACTAGGTATAATGGAATCACAGTGTAATTTTGGTTTTTATATTTCAGATAGCTACATACGTTAGATATTTTAAAATATTTATCGGTTATATGTTGTTTTTATTTGAGGTTTTTTGTTTAATACCTCTGCTATCAGATACTGTGTTAGTTTTATTAAGTTTTTTTTATATATAAGCTGGATACTTTGCTCACAGAACTTGCTTTCTCAAAAACAATGCATCCCTTACTAGTGTAGGATATAAGAAACATGTACATAAATATTTGTCCTTACTGCATGTATATACAATATATACAATTTTTAGAAACAATGAACAGATCATTAGTATTTGTTGTGTGTGTGTGTATTTTTATATATAATCACACAAAATATCTCAAAAAATATAATTATTTCATTCCCTTCATTTCTTTTCTCCAAAACTCTTGCTTTTATTCAAATTCATAGTGCTTTATTTGCTTTGTTCTCTCTCTCTCTCTCTCTCTCTCTCTCTCTCTCTCTCTCTCTCTGTGTGTGTGTGTGTGTGCACATGTGTGCATGTGTGTGTGTATGACATCAGATAGATGATACTAATCATTTATCTGATGAAAGACTAGAGATTTTTCTATTCTACTCTGTAGGCCTGGCCATCTTCTCATTCTTTTAATTTGTATGCTTTTTGTGCAGAAAGTTTTAGATTTCAAATAATCACAAAAGTCACTTTTTGCTATTTTTTTTCTAAAAAGTTGGAGTTCTATTCAGAAAGTGGTTGTCTCTATCCATATTCCATGGGTTTCTCTCCTGTAGTTCCTCCAGTAGTTTCATTGTGTCAGGTTTGTGACTTATTTTGAGCTGAGTTTTACATACTCTGACAAACAGATGCAGGTAATACATGCCATGCCCCTCTCCCAGCACCACTTGATAATCCTTTTTTAGTATGTTCTATGGACAATTGTGTTTAGAATCATGGTTGTAGTTTTGGGAACTTATTTACCTAGCTCTTCCATTCCACTCACTTAATCCTTTCATACTTCTTTCCTAAGGTAATTTTGAATACGATTTTCTTCCTGGATGAATTTTTGGATCATTTCATTTCAATGCAAATGAATAGCTTTCATAGATTTGATTGGAGTATATTCAAATGAGTAGACTCTCAGGTACCCACTTCATCTTTCCCCAGTTGTGTTTTATTTTCAGGCCAAATTGTGATATAAATATATTTATTAGTCATTCATATTTATGAGTTCCAGCTCTATAAGTCTTTCACATTTCTTTGTTGGCTTATTTTTTGGCAATGATATAGTTACTGCTGGGAATAATGACTGAGACATTTTTAATGAGGGAGATTTTGGAATCTTTATTTTTTCTGGGTAGCTTCTTAAATCAATACCTTTAATAATTTTAAATCAAGGGTTTTTTTATACAGGTAAACATAAATCAAAATTGTATTTATGTTATTTCTTAGTTTAGTATTTTTAAAAATTTCTTTATTTATTTGTTTTTTTTTTAACTCTTCTCTCATATATTACATTCCGACTATAGTTTCTCCTTTCTATTATGCCTACAGTCTACCTCCAGTCTACCTTTCTATTATGCCTTCTGTCTCCCCAAGTTCTACACATCTCCCACCTCCTCTCAGAAAAGAGCAAGCCTCCCAGGAACATAAACCAAACACAGCATAACAAGCTACAAGATCAGGCACATACCATCACATTAAGTCTGAATGAGGCATCCTATTAGGAGCAGAGTCCCGAAAGTAGGCAAAAGTGTCTTTGATTCCTTGTTTAGTAATTTAGCTAATTTAAACCACTTCCATACTTTTAAAACCATCCATGGCTAAGTTTAACACATTTATAATTTGAAAGAAATACACATTTTACTTGTTACTATTGAGTATGATATGTAAATTTTAGAAATTTTAATCTTTTGTCTAAATAATAATGTAGACTTAGCTATTTACTGTCTCAGTGATATATATCACCATCATTAGTGATTACAAATCATTTATAGGTATGTGTTCAAAACTAAGATTTGGTTAAAATTTTATAAGCTTAGGGAAACAGCATGCATACACAAAATACACACACACATACATACAAAGAGACCTACACATAGACAAAAACACACATAGAGAAAGAGAGAAAGAGAATATAAGAATTGATGGTTTTTGTCTCCTTTTAAGAATTTTCTTCAATACCATAATAAAATACATGTTGTTTATATGTTTTAATATACATATAAAAAGAGTCAGATTTATAGTTTCTGATTAGAATAAATTTATATATTTGACCAGGATCTAGCAGGGGATCTAGCTGTTTTTAATGATTATCAAACAAATTAAAAAATTGCTTTAATTTTCACCCACAAAACTATGTGTTGTCTTAAATTATTTTGGCTGAAAGATTGATGGACCCAGTCACTGTTCATAGGTATTGTCAATCCTTCTCTGAAGCAGCCACAATAATAGAACAAGAAGTAGAGCCCATTACCAGCACCATTAACTGTCACCCTTCCCGGGATGTTGAAAATTGATGGCCAAAATAGAGGAGTGACTCCTTTAATTTGCTCACATTCATCTTAAAAGTCAAAAAAATAAATGGAATATTTTCAAAAGATGGG